>NW_027210720.1:1162500-1190000 GCF_029030835.1 Brachyistius frenatus
CACACATACACACACACACACACATTAGAGTCACACACACACAGAGTCACACACACATAGAGTCACACACACACACATATTAGAGTCACACACACACACACACACACACACACACACACATTAGACACACACACACACAGTCACACACACACAGTACACACACACATATTAGACACACACACACACATATTAGAGTCACACACACATATTAGAGTCACACACACTTATTAGAGTCACACACACACACACACACACACATATTAGAGTCACACACATATTAGAGTCACACACACATATTAGAGTCACACACACACACTAGAGACAAACACACATATTAGAGTCACACACACATATTAGAGTCACATATATTAGAGTCACACACATATTAGAGTCACACACACATATTAGAGTCACACACATATTAGAGTCACACACATATTAGAGTCACACACACACACATATTAGACACACACACATATTAGAGTCACACACATATTAGAGTCACACACACAGTCACACATTAGAGACACACACACATACACACACACACATTAGAGTCACACATATTAGAGTCACACACATATTAGAGTCACACACATATTAGACACACACACATATTAGAGTCACACACACACTAGAGTCACACACACACACATATTAGAGTCACACACACACACATATTAGACACACACATATTAGAGTCACACACACACACACACATATTAGAGTCACACACACATTAGAGTCACACACACACACACACATTACACACACACACACACACATATTAGAGTCACACACACACACACATATTAGACACACACACACACTAGAGTCACACACACACTCAAACACATATATTAGAGTCACACACACACTAGAGTCACACACACACACATATTAGAGTCACACACAACACTAGAGTCACACACACATATTAGAGTCACACACTTATTAGAGTCACACACATATTAGAGTCACACACATATTAGAGTCACACACATATTAGAGTCACACACATATTAGAGTCACACACTTATTAGAGTTATTAGAGTCACACACATATTAGAGTCACACACATATTAGAGTCACACTTATTAGAGTCACACACATATTAGAGTCACACACTTATTAGAGTCACACACATATTAGAGTCACACACATATTAGAGTCACACACATATTAGAGTCACACACATATTAGAGTCACACACATATTAGAGTCACACTTATAAAGTGGGTCAAAGATGTTTTTATACACTCCAGGCTTGTTTCATCTTTAAACTGAATGATACGGTGGCTCTGAGGGTCAAATGCAAAAACATTCGGAGAACATAAAAAACAAACATTTCAGAAAACACAAAATATCGGAAAACACAAAAACATTTCACACAACACACAAACAATGTTTTCATGTTCGGAGAAATATTTTGTGTTCTGAGAAGTGTTTTTGCGTTTGACCATCAGGGCCACCGTAGAATTCAGTGGATGGTAGAAAGTAAAGAAAATAAAGAAGTTCCTCTGCTTTTATTTGATCTCTGACATGAAGATAAATTACATCTCCAGCGGACCGCTTCAGATAAAACCTGTGTAACAGAGGAACCGCTCTTTAATCCGGCTCTCCGACCCGGTCCCGGTCGGAGAGCCGGATTCACAGAACCGGTTCCGGAGCCGGTGATGTAACCTGAGACGAGCTCTGCGTGAGCAGTGTAACAAACGGGCGTGCTGCTGACGTACGCTGACGTCACTGCTGTCCAATAAGCGCACTGAACACCGATTGGCTTGTCCATGGAAGGGTCACGCCCTCTTCTCGCCTCTTCGGAACAAACGTCAGTGCGGACCGAACCACCGGTGACAGGAGGGGGAGACGTGTGTGAAGCAGCTCTGAATCCAGACTTTTATCGGTCTGTGAGGATTATAAAACATTCAGATACACTCTGATCGAAGTGAACTCGCTTCTTCTCGAGTGAAGTCGACTCCAGTCCTGTTGTGCTGCCCGCTACAAACCGCAGCGGACCGGTCCATTATCGCTCGCCCCTCAGCCGCCGGTGTTCCGGGACTCGCTGGAAACATGATGTAACTTTTACCGGCTTTCTGTTACCGTCAATAGCATAGGTGGAAACCGGTGTCCGCGTGCCGGGGAACATTCCCGGGCTGTCACAGGAGCATAGGGCTCGGTTTGGCTTCGTCTCTGTTGGACTCAGCTCGGTACGGAATGAATCCCGCGCGTCGCTGCTCGGTTTTATTCAGCCAGCTATGTGTGTCCTCGCGGGGGGGACAAGTGGCCACGAGACCGTTTTCACCGGCAGCAGTGTCAGCCCCGGCGGGAGCCCGGTACTGTCACCCCGGTGTCGGAGGAGGAGCGGGTCCCCAGCTGAGGCCCAGCAGAGCGGCAGCAGGTAGGCTCCACTTTAATCTGAGCTCACACCAAAGTCCATTGAGAAAAGTGAACTTTTAAGCGCTCTGTCATCACGACGCTGAAGTTCGATTCCGATTCGGTCCTGAAGAGGGAAGTTAAGGGGACTTACTGACAGCTGAGACACTCATTGTCCGTTTTTTTGGACCTGTTAATGATGTTAAAGCTTCTTAGACACTTTAGAGGAAGCAGGAACTCTCTCAGAAACACATTTTCTATTTTAGGAAACCTTTTTTCTATTTGTAAAAATCAAAACAAGCTACATTTCACTGCTTTTTTCACCTCTAGACCACAATAGAATAAAATTAATGGAGTCAAATGACCCTTTTTTTTCGTTTTCACAAATAGAATATAGGTTTCACAAATCACCAACATAATCTTTAGTCTCCCTGTGATAATCTAGTACCGTAGTTTTGGACCTGGACAGGGTCTAATGTGGCTTAGATATAAAACACAAACTGGATTTAAAACATAGACTGGATATACAACTACAGACTGGATATACAACTACAGACTGGATATAAAACTACAGACTGGATATACAACTACAGACTGGATATAAAACATAGACTGGATAGAAAACTACAGACTGGATAGAAAACTACAGACTGGATATACAACTACAGACTGGATATAAAACATAGACTGGATATAAAACACAGACTGGATATACAACTACAGACTGGATATACAACTACAGACTGGATATACAACTACAGACTGGATAGAAAACACAGACTGGATATAAAACATAGACTGGATATAAAACAGACTGGATATAAAACATAGACTGGATAGAAAACTACAGACTGGATATAAAATTACAGACTGGATAGAAAACTACAGACTGGATATAAAACATAGACTGGATAGAAAACACAGACTGGATATAAAACTACAGACTAGATATAAAGCTACAGACTGGATAGAAAACTACAGACTGGATATAAAACTACAGACTAGATATAAAACATAGACTGGATAGAAAACAGACTGGATATAAAACATAGACTGGATATAAAACAATAGACTGGATATACAGCTACAGACTGGATATAAAACATAGACTGGATAGAAAACTACAGACTGGATAGAAAACTACAGACTGGATATACAACTACAGACTGGATATAAAACTACAGACTGGATATACAACTACAGACTGTATAGAAAACATAGACTGGATAGAAAACACAGACTGGATATAAAACGTAGACTGGATAGAAAACACAGACTGGATAGAAAACTACAGACTAGATATAAAGCTACAGACTGGACATAAAACTACAGAGTGGATAGAAAACTACAGACTGGATAGAAAACATAGACTGGATAGAAAACACAGACTGGATAGAAAACTACAGACTGGATATAAAACAACAGACTGGATATAAAACTACAGACTGGATAGAAAACTACAGACTGGATAGAAAATACAGACTGGATATAAAACTACAGACTGCATATACAACTACAGACTGGATATACAACTACAGACTGGATATAAAACAGACTGGATATAAAACATTGACTGGATACAAAACTATAGACTGGATATAAAACTACAGACTGGATATAAAACTACAGACTGGATATACAACTACAGACTGGATATAAAACATAGACTGGATAGAAAACACAGACTGGATATACAACTACAGACTGGATATACAACTACAGACTGGATATACAACTACAGACTGGATAGAAAACTACAGACTGGATAGAAAACTACAGACTGGATAGAAAACTACAGACTGGATAGAAAACACAGACTGGATAGAAAACACAGACTGGATATACAACTACAGACTGGATATAAAACTAAAGACTAGATATAAAGCTACAGACTGGATATAAAACTACAGACTAGATATAAAACATAGACTGGATAGAAAACATAGACTGGATAGAAAAAAAAAGACTGGATAGAAAACACAGACTGGGTATAAAACTACAGACTGGATATAAAACTACAGACTGGATATAAAACACAGACTGGATATAAAAATAGACTGGATATAAAACATAGACTGGATATAAAACACAGACTGGATATAAAACTACAGAGTAGATATAAAACTACAGAGTAGATATAAAACAGAGACTGGATAGAAAACAACAGACTGGATATAAAACAACAGACTGGATATAAAACATAGACCGGATATAAAACATAGACCGGATATAAAACTACAGACTGGATATAAAACTATAGACTGGATATAAAACTACAGACTGGATATGAAACTACAGACTGGATATGACACTACAGACTGGATATAAAACTACAGACTGGATATAAAACATAGACTGGATATAAAACATAGACTGGATATAAAACTACAGACTGGATATAAAACAGACTTGATATAAAACACAGACTGGATATAAAACTACAGACTGGATATAAAACACAGACTGGATATAAAACACAGACTGGATATAAAACTACAGACTGGATATAAAACTACAGACTGGATATAAAACTACAGTCTGGATATAAAAGTACAGACTGGATATAAAACATAGACTGGATATAAAACACAGACTGGATATAAAACTACAGACTGGATATAAAACTACAGACTGGATATAAAACAACAGACCGGATATAAAACATAGACCGGATATAAAACATAGACCGGATATAAAACTACAGACTGGATATAAAACTATAGACTGGATATAAAACTACAGACTGGATATAAAACTACAGACTGGATATGAAACTACAGACTGGATATGAAACTACAGACTGGATATAAAACATAGACTGGATATAAAACTACAGACTGGATATAAAACACAGACTGGATATAAAACACAGACTGGATATAAAACTACAGACTGGATATAAAACACAGACTGGATATAAAACTACAGACTGGATATAAAACACAGACTGGCTGTAAAACACAGACTGGCTATAAACTACAGACTGGCTATAAACTACAGACTGGATATAAAACACAGACTGGATATAAAACAGAGACTGGATAGAAAACACAGACTGGATAGAAAACACAGACTGGATATAAAACTACAGACTGGATATAAAACAGAGACTGGATATAAAACATAGACTGGATATAAAACTACAGACCGGATAGAAAACACAGACTGGGTATAAAACTACAGACTGGATATAAAACTACAGACTGGATATGAAGCACAGACTGGATAGAAAACTACAGACTGGATATAAAACTACAGACTGGATATAAAACATAGACTGGACATAAAACTACAGACTGGACATAAAACTACAGACTGGATATAAAACTACAGACTGGATATAAAACTACAGACTGGACATAAAACTACAGACTGGACATAAAACTACAGACTGGATATAAAACATAGACTGGACATAAAACAGACTGCTGGTTGATGACATCACTGATTGTTAATCAACCAGGAAGAAGACAGACAGACAGACACGCTGCTCTGTGTGTGCTGGAGAGAGAGGGAGAACATTCCTCACTGAGTCTCCTCCTTCATCCTGCTGCCACGGCAACCACAGCGATGATCAATGTCTCATGAGAGTCACGCTGTCCTTCCAAACCCACATCCAGCTGAGCGCCTGACCCACTCAGTCCGGAGACCAACCGTGTGCGTGTGTCAACGGTCCGGCGTCTCATGCTGAAGCTTTTGGTGTCCACTTGTCTCTGATGCAGTGTCCTGGTGGACGGACCGGTCTCTGTCCAGGTGACGTCGTCAGGTGATCAGCTGTTGTTTGTTTTTGACATGCAGGATGGTGACAGCTATGAAGCCTACCGACGTTGATGGACTGTCGTCAAACATGTTTGTTTTTCTCTCAGCCCTCTCGAGGTCATTGTGTCACGGGGAGAGGGATGAAGGCATCGATGCTCCGGACCGGCCCGCCCGTCCCCCAGACCTGAATCCAATCCAGCACATCCGGGACATCGCGTCTCGTTCCGTCCGCCGACGCCACGTCCACCGCAGACTGTCCGGGAGTGGACCGATGCTTTGATCCGGGTCTGGGAGGAGATCCCTCAGGAGAACATCCGTGGTCTCATCAGGAGCATGCCCAGGCGTTGTAGGGAGTGATACAGGCACGTGGAGGACACACACACTACTGAGACTCATTTGGACATGTCTTCAGGAATCTCCACAGAAGTTGGATCAGCCTGTGATCTGATTTCTCCACTTTTATTTGGAGTATGATTCTGAATCCAGACCTCCATGGATAATGATTCTGATTTCCATTGATCATTCTGATGTTATCTTGTTCTCAACACATTCCACTATGTGATGAATAAACATTTGAACTAGAATATCTCATTCATTGAGATCGAGGAGGTGTTGTTCAAGTGTTCCCTTTATTTTTTGGAGCAGTGTAGATCTGCTGGTCCGGTTCTGATCCTGAACTCTGTCGTTGCAGCTCTCGGTGAGGGGAAGGACGGCTTCATCCGCTGTCCGCTGGACGCCCTCAACTGGCATGAGAGGAAGTACCTGATCCTGGAGGAGATCCTGACGTACCGCCCAGACATCCTGTGTCTGCAGGAAGTGGACCACTACTATGACACCTTCCAGCCCATAATGGCCGGCCTGGGTTACCACGGCAGCTTCCTGGCCAAGCCCTGGTCTCCCTGTCTGGATGTGGAGCGGAACAACGGCCCCGACGGCTGCGCTCTGTTCTACCGCCGCTCCCGCTTCTCGCTGCGGGCCACGGCTCACCTGCGTCTGTCGGCCGTGATGCTGCCCACCAACCAGGTGGCCATCGTCCAGACGCTGACCTGCCGGGCGACGGGCCGGCCGCTCTGCGTGGGCGTCACCCATCTGAAAGCTCGCAGCGGCTGGGAGAGGCTGCGCGGCGCGCAGGGCGCCGACCTGCTGCGCAGCCTGCGCAGCATCACGGCCCGCGGCGCCGTCCCGTTGGTCGTGTGCGGGGACTTTAACGCGGAGCCCTCGGAGGACGTTTACCAACGCTTCAGCTCCTCCCCGCTCCGCCTCAACTCCGCCTACAAGCTGCTGAGCCGCGACGGACAGACGGAGCCGGCCTACACCACTTGGAAGATCCGCCCGTCCGGAGAGAGCCGCGGCACGCTGGACTACATCTGGTACAGTGCCGACGCTCTGAGCGTCCACAGCCTACTGGACATCCCCACCGAGGACCAGATCGGACCGGACCGCCTCCCCTCGTACCACTACCCCTCCGACCACCTGTCGCTGCTCTGTGACGTCGGCTTCAGGGAGGACTGAGCGCGTCGGAGACTTCTAGATCCACGTGGAGTTCGTACGTTAATGAAAGGACCGGAACCGAGACCCGATCCGGGAGCGGCGGGTCCGACCGCAGAGAGGAGCAACACAGAAATATTGAGGAGAAAGGACGGCGGACCTCCTGTCCTCTGGTCTCATGTCCATGATGGTCTGCTTGTTCCAGAATGACGAGACACATAAACTGTCAAAGAAGGAAATGAGACGCGAGGTGTCACTCGGACTGAACTCCTGAAACCATCGTGGGTTCTTCCTGATGAAGACTGTCCTCTCCTCGGTGCTCCTGTGGTGATTTTAAATTGTTGCTCTTTCAGATTTTTGACAGTGCTAATCAGGATGGTGTTGTTGCTATGACTACGCTGAATATGAGAAATGTTAATATATATATTATATACATATATAAATAATATTAAAGTTTATTTTTGCTCTGATTGTTGTCCTGTTTGATTTCACAGCCGTTGGTTTCAGAACCACCGGAGATCCAAAGTTCTTCTAAAGATGTAAAGAGAGAATAAAAGCTGATTAAAAGCTGGTTAACGTAGAACATGAAGCATTCTGAGGGAAGTGATGTCATCAGCTGGAGACACTCGGACCGGTTTCCTGTCCCTGTTCGCTGCCTGAGGGAGCTGGTCAGTGATGCGGCACAGCGCCCCACTGTGGGCGCCCTGCTCCAGTCCCCCTGCATTCCTCCAACATGAGAAGGTCACTGGAGGTTCAGACGGCTGAAGGAAACAACTTCAGACAGGTTTCATTCACATTTGTCTTTTTTTATAATACATATTTCAGTAAAATCTACTTCAATACACAGATAGTACAAGAAAAAATAGTATATTATATTTCGAATGTGGAGCACACCGTTTAGTTGTTTTAGCTGGACGCAGTCGTCGCTCCCTGTTCAGGAAGAGTAAAAAAGAGGCGCAGCTGGGAGGACATGTGACAGGGACAAACAGGAAGTCAAACTACATGTGAACGGACGCAAACCTGCCGAGTATCAAAAACTGCTTTTTACATCTGGTCTCGTCAGGCTGGATTACAAAAGACTTCATTTACAATCTAAGGCTGCGCACGTCCACGTGTGTGTGTGTGTGTGTGTGTGTGTGTGTGTGTGTGTGTGTGTGTGTGTGTGTGTGTGTGTATTTACAACAGTCCCTTTGATCCCTTCGTCCAGTGAGCATCACCGTGACAGTCTGAGCCAATCAGGAAGCAGTTCTGATCTGAGGCGCGAGAAGGTGGGAGGAGTCCACAGTCACTTCATGTACACCCCCTCCCCCCCCTGCTCAGGACGACGGCGCTTCTACCGACGCTGCTGGCAGGCTGGAAGGGGGCGGGGCCTCTGCTTGTGCTGCTTCAGGCTGGCGGCTGGAGGACACGGGGGGCCGGGTGGCGGTTTTGGGGGGGGCGCAGTGAGGCTGGCTCACCTGGACCGAGAGCTGCGGCAGCGGCTGGGCCACCGCCGCCGGTCTGGCCAAGATGAGCTGCGGCGCCGAGCGGCCGGCCGCCGGCTGCGGGGCGGGGGCGGCGGCCTGCGCGAGGGGCGTGGCCAGCGGTTTGGCCTGGATGAGCTGCGTGAGCTGACCCGACGGGTTGGCCTGCATCAGTGTGGCCAGCTGGTTGGCCGGGATGGTGATGATGGTGATCTTCTCCCCAGACTTGGAGCCGGCCGGCAGCACGGCGGGCAGCGCCTGGATCACCAGCTTGGGGGCGGAGCCGGCCGAGGCGTTGGCCACCGTCACCGGGACCCCGGCGCTGGTGGTCAGGATGGAGGAGTTTAACGTCACCTGACCCAGGGAGTTGGTCATGACCAATGGCATGGCTCGGATGGACCTGCAGGACAAACACACGACATGATGTCACAGATCAGCCAGCTGTGTCCCGTGACCTCTGACCCCCAGACTGTCATCAGTCTGTCCCAAGGATCAAAAGGAATACCGTTAGCATTAAAGAGATACCGTTAGCATTAAAGGACCAGATGAGGACCGGCTGCTCTGACCTGGTGGTGGCGCTGCTGGGGATGACGGTGACGTAGGTCTGCTGAGGCTGCGTGGCGGCCGGGGAGGTGGCGGCCAGGCTGGCGGTGCCCTGCTGGTGAGCCAGGTGCAGGCCGGACACCACGCCCTCCCCCTCCTCACATTCCTCCCCCTCTTCCTCGTCCTCAATCACACGGATGTTCTTGGGCATGTCCTTAAACTGGTAGGCCAGACGCTGACCCTCCACTTTGGCAAGGATACCACGCTGGTAGTAATACCTGCACACACACACACAATCAACATCAGAGGCCTGCTGGTACACTGAGGTCCATTTCAGAAACGTTGTCCTTGATTAATAACATGTCTGAGTTCAGACTTTAAAACGTTGTATATTCGTATGATAACAGTTTGAACTTCATATGGTGAACAGCTGTGGCCCGCGAGGACCGGCTGACCTCAGGGCTCGGCCCATGGTCTCGTAGTTCATGTCGGGCTTGTTCTTGTGCTTCCCCCACAGCTTGGACACAGCCTTGGAGTCCACCAGCTTAAAGATGCCCTTCTCTCGCTGCATCCACTTGATGTATCGGGGACACGTGTTCTTATCCTGCAGCAGCTCCAGCAGGAACTCCCACAGATAGGTAGTGTTACCTGGAGGACAAACAACAGCATGAAAGAGACACACACGAAGACACACACAACAGAAGTAAAGCTTTGATGAGAATCATTCAGATGATCTGAGAATCTGTTGGTGCATTTTAATACATAAAAAAGGAAGCTGATGGATCATTCTGTTCATACAGAACTACTGAGGCAGGTCAGAAGCAATCAGAACCATCAGTGATGTCATCATCCATCAATGATGTCATCATCCATCAGTGATGTCATCATCAGCCAGCGGTGGATCTGACCGATCTGATCGGAAACCTGACGATACTACGTCCCGCCCACCGATAGCTGTAACCTGACTGCACCACAGGCCTGTCAATCAAACAGACACGCCCCCAAAACCAGGTCTTCTTGAATCTTCTTTTCTAATGAATGAGGGATTATTTTCAGATGGACCTCCAGAAAACTAAGAAGAAGGAGTTTTATAACAACACCGAGATAACTGATGGGACACATTTCATTCACTTTGGATTTGATGAGAGAAGTTGAATGGGAGTCTATTGGAGCCGACCTCTAGTGGCACTCGCTGGTATTGCAGCTGAAGACACTTCTGGATCAGAACCATTTTACAGACCTGAAACTACGAACACTTTTATGAACAGTCTGTGTTCAAACTTAGACTACCCATCCACCCAAACCTACATCAAGGGTTTTCAGTCAACAGCTATGACTTTCTTCTCTTCTTCTACTTTAAAGGAAAGTAGTGGTCAAAGAAAGAAAACGTGTCTCACTGAAGAAGAATATTAACTGATGTTTCATCCGGCCTGCAGCTTGTATTTTATACAAGATATAACTCTTCTATCCAGTCTGTTTTATATCCAGTCTGTAGTTTTATATCCAGTCTGTAGTTTTATATCCAGTCTGTGTTTTATATCCAGTCTGTGGTTTTATATCCAGTCTATGTTTTGTATCCAGTCTATGTTTTATATCCAGTCTGTGGTTTTATATCCAGTCTATGTTTTGTATCCAGTCTGTAGTTTTATATCCAGTCTGTAGTTTTATATCCAGTCTATGTTTTATATCCAGTCTGTGTTTTATATCCAGTCTGTGGTTTTATATCCAGTCTATGTTTTGTATCCAGTCTGTGTTTTATATCCAGTCTATGTTTTATATCCAGTCTATGTTTTATATCCAGTCTGTAGTTTTATATCCAGTCTATGTTTTATATCCAGTCTGTAGTTTTATATCCAGTCTATGTTTTGTATCCAGTCTGTAGTTTTATATCCAGTCTGTAGTTTTATATCCAGTCTGTAGTTTTATATCCCGTCTGTAGTTTTATATCCAGTCTGTAGTTTTATATCCAGTCTGTGGTTTTATATCCAGTCTGTGGTTTTATATCCAGTCTATGTTTTATATCCAGTCTGTAGTTTTATATCCAGTCTATGTTTTATATCCAGTCTGTAGTTTTATATCCAGTCTGTAGTTTTATATCCAGTCTGTTTTATATCCCGTCTGTAGTTTTATATCCAGTCTGTAGTTTTATATCCAGTCTGTGTTTTATATCCAGTCTGTGGTTTTATATCCAGTCTATGTTTTGTATCCAGTCTGTAGTTTTATATCCAGTCTGTAGTTTTATATCCAGTCTATGTTTTATATCCAGTCTGTGGTTTTATATCCAGTCTATGTTTTGTATCCAGTCTGTGTTTTATATCCAGTCTGTGTTTTATATCCAGTCTGTAGTTTTATATCCAGTCTGTTTTATATCCAGTCTGTTTTATATCCAGTCTATGTTTTATATCCAGTCTGTAGTTTTATATCCAGTCTGTAGTTTTATATCCAGTCTATGTTTTATATCCAGTCTGTAGTTTTATATCCAGTCTATGTTTTATATCCAGTCTATGTTTTATATCCAGTCTGTAGTTTTATATCCAGTCTGTGTTTTATATCCAGTCTATGTTTTGTATCCAGTCTGTGTTTTATATCCAGTCTGTGTTTTATATCCAGTCTGTAGTTTTATATCCAGTCTGTGTTTTATATCCAGTCTGTAGTTTTATATCCAGTCTGTAGTTTTATATCCAGTCTGTGTTTTATATCCAGTCTGTAGTTTTATATCCAGTCTATGTTTTATATCCAGTCTGTAGTTTTATATCCAGTCTGTAGTTTTATATCCAGTCTATGTTTTATATCCAGTCTGTGTTTTATATCCAGTCTGTAGTTTTATATCCAGTCTGTGTTTTATATCCAGTCTGTAGTTTTATATCCAGTCTGTGTTTTATATCCAGTCTGTTTTATATCCAGTCTGTAGTTTTATATCCAGTCTGTAGTTTTATATCCAGTCTGTAGTTTTATATCCAGTCTGTGTTTTATATCCAGTCTGTGTTTTATATCCAGTCTGTAGTTTTATATCCAGTCTATGTTTTATATCCAGTCTGTGTTTTATATCCAGTCTGTAGTTTTATATCCAGTCTGTGTTTTATATCCAGTCTATGTTTTGTATCCAGTCTATGTTTTATATCCAGTCTGTAGTTTTATATCCAGTCTGTAGTTTTATATCCAGTCTATGTTTTATATCCAGTCTGTGTTTTATATCCAGTCTGTGGTTTTATATCCAGTCTATGTTTTGTATCCAGTCTGTGTTTTATATCCAGTCTGTAGTTTTATATCCAGTCTGTAGTTTTATATCCAGTCTATGTTTTATATCCAGTCTATGTTTTATATCCAGTCTATGTTTTATATCCAGTCTGTAGTTTTATATCCAGTCTGTAGTTTTATATCCAGTCTATGTTTTATATCCAGTCTATGTTTTATATCCAGTCTGTAGTTTTATATCCAGTCTGTGTTTTATATCCAGTCTGTGTTTTATATCCAGTCTGTGTTTTATATCCAGTCTGTAGTTTTATATCCAGTCTGTAGTTTTATATCCAGTCTATGTTTTATATCCAGTCTGTGTTTTATATCCAGTCTGTAGTTTTATATCCAGTCTGTAGTTTTATATCCAGTCTGTGTTTTATATCCAGTCTGTGTTTTATATCCAGTCTGTGTTTTATATCCAGTCTGTAGTTTTATATCCAGTCTGTAGTTTTATATCCAGTCTATGTTTTATATCCAGTCTATGTTTTATATCCAGTCTGTGTTTTATATCCAGTCTGTAGTTTTATATCCAGTCTGTAGTTTTATATCCAGTCTGTAGTTTTATATCCAGTCTATGTTTTATATCCAGTCTATGTTTTGTATCCAGTCTGTGTTTTATATCCAGTCTGTTTTTTTATATCCAGTCTATGTTTTATATCCAGTATGTAGTTTTATATCCAGTATGTAGTTTTATATCCAGTCTGTAGTTTTATATCCAGTTTTATATCCAGTCTGTAGTTTTATATCCGGTCTGTAGTTTTATATCCGGTCTGTGTTTTATATCCAGTCTATGTTTTATATCCAGTCTGTGTTTTATATCCAGTCTGTAGTTTTATATCCAGTCTGTGTTTTACATCCAGTCGGTAGTTTTATATCCAGTCTGTGTTTTATATCCAGTCTGTATTTGTTTTATAGCCAGTCTGTATTTTATATCCAGTCTGTAGTTTTATATCCAGTCTGTATTTTATATCCAGTCTGTAGTTTTATATCCAGTCTGTGTTTTATATCCAGTCTATGTTTTATATCCAGTCTGTATTTTATATACAGTCTGTATTTGTTTTATATCCAGTCTATGTTTTATATCCAGTTTGTATTTTATATCCAGTCTGTATTTGTTTTATATCCAGTCTATGTTTTATATCCAGTCTGTGTTTTATATCAGTCTGTTGTTTTATATCCAGTCTATGTTTTATATCCAGTCTATGTTTTATATCCAGTCTGTTTTATATCCAGTCTGTAGTTTTATATCCAGTATGTAGTTTTATATCCAGTCTGTGTTTTATATCCAGTCTGTAGTTTTATATCCAGTCTGTAGTTTTATATCCAGTCTGTAGTTTTATATCCAGTCTGTGTTTTATATCCAGTCTATGTTTTATATTCAGACTGTATTTTATATCCAGTCTGTATTTGTTTTATATCCAGTCTGTATTTTATATCCAGTCTGTATTTGTTTTATATCCAGTCTATGTTTTATATCCAGTCTGTGTTTTATATCAGTCTGTTGTTTTATATCCAGTCTATGTTTTATATCCAGTCTGTAGTTTTATATCCAGTATGTAGTTTTATATCCGGTCTGTAGTTTTATATCCGGTCTGTAGTTTTATATCCGGTCTGTAGTTTTATATCCAGTCTGTGTTTTATATCCAGTCTGTAGTTTTATATCCGGTCTGTAGTTTTATATCCAGTCTGTGTTTTATATCCAGTCTATGTTTTATATCCAGTCTATGTTTTATATCCAGTCTGTATTTTATATCCAGTCTATGTTTCACATCCGGTCTGTATTTTATATCCAGTCTGTAGTTTTATATCAAGTCTGTGTTTTATATCCCGTCTGTATTTGTTTTATAGCCAGTCTGTATTTTATATCCAGTCTGTAGTTTTATATCCAGTCTGTATTTTATATCCAGTCTGTTTTATATCCAGTCTATGTTTTATATCCAGTCTGTGTTCTATATCCAGTCTGTATTTGTTTTATAGCCAGTCTGTATTTTATATCCAGTCTGTAGTTTTATATCCAGTCTGTGTTTTATATCCAGTCTATGTTTTATATCCAGTCTGTATTTTATATCCAGTCTGTATTTGTTTTATATCCAGTCTATGTTTTATATCCAGTCTGTAGTTTTATATCCAGTCTGTGTTTTATATCCCGTCTGTATTTGTTTTATAGCCAGTCTGTATTTTATATCCAGTCTGTAGTTTTATATCCAGTCTGTATTTTATATCCAGTCTGTTTTATATCCAGTCTATGTTTTATATCCAGTCTGTGTTTTATATCCAGTCTGTATTTGTTTTATAGCCGGTCTGTATTTTATATCCAGTCTGTAGGTTTATATCCAGTCTGTGTTTTATATCCAGTCTATGTTTTATATCCAGTCTGTATTTTATATCCAGTCTGTATTTGTTTTATATCCAGTCTATGTTTTATATCCAGTCTGTATTTTATATCCAGTCTGTATTTGTTTTATATCCAGTCTATGTTTTATATCTGTGGTTCTGACTGACTGCACACAGCCGGGTTATAAACCTTTTCCCTCCCTCGGTCTCTTCTTGATCCCCAGGTCGAAAGAACCGTTGGAAGCAGGCTGGTGAGTCTTCGGCTTACGTCCACCTGCACAGAGACACATAGAGACACATAGAGACACACAGGGACACAGAGTCAGGGTGGTTGTGAAAGGTGAGTTTCCATGATATTGTGACACGCTGTCGGAGAGTTGAGGTCATCTTCCAACTCCGTGGACATTCTGGTGGTCAGCTGGTCGTGTGCTGCTCCACGTCTCCCACATGATGAAGAGGCCAGTGTTTGTTACGGTATCAGTCGGACCACAGAGCCAGTCCGACACCTCCAATGGAGCCTGGTTGGAGCGTGGACTGATCTGAGAGCAGTGGGGTGGCTGATACTGACCTCCTCTCTTCTTCTTGGCAGCAGGTTCACATTCAGGAGGGATGGGGAAGGACTCCTCTTCTATGGCTCCACACTCTGTAGACACCTCCACCACCGTCTCCATCATCACGTCCTCTGCTGAGGGAACAACATCCAGTATGAACCTACAGCGCAGTGCATTGTGGTACATGTAGGCACTGCCAGCACGGCTCCACTAACACAAATACTCAGCTGTCAGATGACAGCAGCACTGTGGAATTTAAAGCTCTAACTGAGGACATCTCCCATCAGCTCAGAGACGTCCACATGGAAAGAAACATTGAATATTCAGAGAGTCCTTATAATCTACAAAATCAATTCGTACATAATATTATTTCCAATTTTTACCGGCACCTGGTTGTAAGGTGTGTGCCTCATTAAAAAGCATTACTCCTGCTGTGTGTTTACAGGTGTTTCTGCCCTGTGTTTACCTGCCCTGAGTGTTTAAGAACCCTGTGTTTACCTGCCCTGTGTTTACCTGCCCTGTGTGTTTACCTGCCCTATGTTTACCTGCCCTGTGTTTACCTGCCGTGTGTTTACCTGCCCTGTGTTTACCTGCTGTGTGTTTACCTGCCCTGTGTGTTTACATGCCCTGTGTGTTTACCTGCCCTGTGTTTACCTGCCCTGTGTGTTTACCTGCCCTGTGTGTTTACATGCCCTGTGTGTTTACCTGCCCTGTGTGTTTACCTGCCCTGTGTGTTTACCTGCCCTGTGTGTTTACCTGCCCTGTGTGTTTACCTGCCCTGTGTGTTTACCTGCCCTGTGTGTTTACCTGCCCTGTGTGTTTACCTGCCCTGTGTGTTTACCTGCCCTGTGTGTTTACCTGCCCTGTGTGTTTACCTGCCCTGTGTGTTTACCTGCCTGTGTGTTTACCTGCCCTGTGTGTTTACCTGCCCTGTGTGTTTACCTGCCCTGTGTTTACCTGCCCTGTGTGTTTACATGCCCTGTGTGTTTACATGCCCTGTGTGTTTACCTGCCCTGTGTTTACCTGCCCTGTGTGTATACATGCCCTGTGTGTATACATGCCCTGTGTTTACCTGCCCTGTGTGTTTACCTGCCCTGTGTTTACCTGCCCTGTGTGTTTACCTGCCCTGTGTTTACCTGCCCTGTGTGTTTACATGCCCTGTGTTTACCTGCCCTGTGTTTACCTGCCCTGTGTGTTTACCTGCCCTGTGTGTTTACCTGTCCTGTGTGTTTACATGGCCTGTGTTTACCTGCCCTGTGTGTTTACCTGCCCTGTGTTTACCTGCCCTGTGTGTTTACATGCCCTATGTGTTTACATGCCCTGTGTTTACCTGCCCTGTGTGTTTACCTGCCCTGTGTTTACCTGCCCTGTGTTTACCTGCCCTGTGTGTTTACATGCCCTGTGTGTTTACCTGCCCTGTGTGTTTACCTGCCCTGTGTGTTTACCTGCCCTGTGTGTTTACCTGCCCTGTGTGTTTACCTGCCCTGTGTGTTTACATGCCCTGTGTTTACCTGCCCTGTGTGTTTACCTGCCCTGTGTGTTTACCTGCCCTGTGTGTTTACCTGCCCTGTGTGTTTACATGCCCTGTGTGTTTACCTGCCCTGTGTGTTTACCTGCCCTGTGTGTTTACCTGTGTTGTGTGTTTACCTGCCCTGTGTGTTTACCTGTGTGTTTACCTGCCCTGTGTGTTTACCTGCCTGTGTGTTTACCTGCCCTGTGTGTTTACCTGCCCTGTGTGTTTACCTGCCCTGTGTGTTTACCTGCCCTGTGTGTTTACCTGCCCCTGTGTGTTTACCTGCCCTGTGTGTTTACCTGCCCTGTGTTTACCTGCCCTGTGTGTTTACCTGCCCTGTGTGTTTACCTGCCCTGTGTGTTTACCTGCCCTGTGTGTTTACCTGCCCTGTGTGTTTACCTGCCCTGTGTGTTTACCTGCCCTGTGTGTTTACCTGCCCTGTGTGTTTACCTGCCCTGTGTGTTTACCTGCCCTGTGTGTTTACCTGCCCTGTGTGTATACATGTGTGTTTACCTGCCCTGTGTGTTTACCTGCCCTGTGTTTACCTGCCCTGTGTGTTTACCTGCCCTGTGTGTTTACCTGCCCTGTGTGTTTACATGCCCTGTGTTTACCTGCCCTGTGTTTACCTGCCCTGTGTGTTTACATGCCCTGTGTGTTTACATGCCCTGTGTGTTTACATGGCCTGTGTGTTTACCTGCCCTGTGTGTTTACCTGCCCTGTGTGTTTACCTGCCCTGTGTGTTTACATGCCCTGTGTGTTTATATGCCCTGTGTTTACCTGCCCTGTGTGTTTACCTGCCCTGTGTGTTTACCTGCCCTGTGTTTACCTGTGTGTTTACATGCCCTGTGTGTTTACATGCCCTGTGTTTACCTGCCCTGTGTGTTTACCTGCCTTGTGTGTTTACATGCCCTGTGTGTTTACCTGCCCTGTGTGTTTACCTGCCCTGTGTTTACCTGCCCTGTGTTTACCTGCCCTGCGTGTTTACCTGCCCTGCGTGTTTACCTGCCCTGTGTGTTTACCTGCCCTGTGTTTACCTGCCCTGTGTGTTTACATGCCCTGTGTTTACCTGCCCTGTGTTTACCTGCTCTGTGTGTTTACCTGCTCTGTGTGTTTACCTGCCCTGTGTTTACCTGCCCTGTGTTTACCTGCCCTGTGTGTTTACCTGCCCTGTGTGTTTACCTGCCCTGTGTGTTTACCTGCCCTGTGTGTTTACCTGCCCTGTGTGTTTACCTGCCCTGTGTTTACCTGCCCTGCGTGTTTACCTGCCCTGCGTGTTTACCTGCCCTGCGTGTTTACCTGCCCTGCGTGTTTACCTGCCCTGTGTGTTTACCTGCCCTGTGTGTTTACATGCCCTGTGTTTACCTGCCCTGTGTTTACCTGCCCTGTGTGTTTACCTGCCCTGTGTTTACCTGCCCTGTGTTTACATGCCATGTGTGTTTACCTGCCATGTGTGTTTACCTGCCCTGTGTTTACCTGCCCTGTGTGTTTACATGCCCTGTGTTTACCTGCCCTGTGTTTACCTGCCCTGCGTGTTTACCTGCCCTGCGTGTTTACCTGCCCTGTGTGTTTACCTGCCCTATGTGTTTACATGCCCTAGTGTTTACCTGCCCTGTGTTTACCTGCCCTGTGTGTTTACCTGCCCTGTGTTTACCTGCCCTGTGTTTACATGCCATGTGTGTTTACATGCCCTGTGTGTTTACCTGCCCTGTGTTTACCTGCCCTGTGTGTTTACCTGCCCTGTGTGTTTACCTGCCCTGTGTGTTTACCTGCCCTGTGTTTACCTGCCCCGTGTGTTTACCTGCCCTGTGTGTTTACCTGCCCTGTGTTTACCTGCCCTGTGTGTTTACCTGCCCTGTGTGTTTACATGCCCTGTGTTTACCTGCCCTGTGTGTTTACCTGCCCTGTGTGTTTACCTGCACTGTGTGTTTACCTGCCCTGTGTTTACCTGCCCTGTGTTTACCTGCCCTGTGTGTTTACATGCCCTGTGTGTTTACCTGCCATGTGTGTTTACCTGCCCTGTGTGTTTACATGCCCTGTGTGTTTACATGCCCTGTGTTTACCTGCCCTGTGTGTTTACCTGCCCTGTGTGTTTACCTGCCCCGTGTGTTTACCTGCCCCGTGTGTTTACCTGCCCCGTGTGTTTACCTGCCCCGTGTGTTTACATGCCCCGTGTGTTTACCTGCCCTGTGTTTACATGCCCCGTGTGTTTACCTGGCCCGTGTGTTTACCTGGCCCGTGTGTTTACCTGGCCCGTGTGTTTACCTGGCCCGTGTGTTTACCTGCCCTGTGTGTTTTCCTGCCCTGTGTGTTTACCTGCCCTGTGTTTACATGCCCTGTGTTTACATGCCCTGTGTGTTTACCTGCCCTGTGTGTTTACCTGCCCTGTGTGTTTACATGCCCTGTGTGTTTACATGCCCTGTGTGTTTACATGCTCTGTGTGTTTACCTGCCCTGTGTGTTTACCTGCCCTGTGTTTACCTGCCCTGTGTGTATACATGCCCTGTGTTTACCTGCCCTGTGTGTTTACCTGCCCTGTGTTTACCTGCCCTGTGTGTTTACCTGCCCTGTGTTTACCTGCCCTGTGTTTACATGCCCTGTGTTTACCTGCCCTGTGTTTACCTACCCTGTGTGTTTACCTGCCCTGCGTGTTTACCTGTCCTGTGTGTTTACATGCCCTGTGTTTACCTGCCCTGTGTGTTTACCTGCCCTGTGTTTACCTGCCCTGTGTGTTTACATGCCCTATGTGTTTACATGCCCTATGTGTTTACATGCCCTGTGTGTTTACCTGCCCTGTGTTTACCTGCCATGTGTGTTTACCTGCCATGTGTGTTTACCTGCCCTGTGTGTTTACCTGCCCTGTGTTTACCTGCCCTGTGTGTTTACATGCCCTGTGTGTTTACATGCCCTGTGTTTACCTGCCCTGTGTTTACCTGCCCTGTGTGTTTACCTGCCCTGTGTTTACCTGCCCTGTGTGTTTACCTGCCCCGTGTGTTTACCTGCCCCGTGTGTTTACCTGCCCTGTGTTTACATGCCCCGTGTGTTTACCTGCCCCGTGTGTTTACCTGCCCCGTGTGTTTACCTGCCCCGTGTGTTTACCTGGCCCGTGTGTTTACCTGGCCCGTGTGTTTACCTGCCCTGTGTGTTTTCCTGCCCTGTGTGTTTACCTGCCCTGTGTGTTTACCTGCCCTGTGTGTTTACCTGCCCTGTGTGTTTACATGCCCTGTGTGTTTACATGCCCTGTGTGTTTACCTGCCCTGTGTTTACCTGCCCTGTGTTTACCTGCCCTGTGTGTATACATGCCCTGTGTTTACCTGCCCTGTGTGTTTACCTGCCCTGTGTTTACCTGCCCTGTGTGTTTACCTGCCCTGTGTTTACCTGCCCTGTGTGTTTACATGCCCTGTGTTTACCTGCCCTGTGTTTACCTGCCCTGCGTGTTTACCTGTCCTGTGTGTTTACATGGCCTGTGTTTACCTGCCCTGTGTGTTTACCTGCCCTGTGTTTACCTGCCCTGTGTGTTTACATGCCCTATGTGTTTATATGCCCTGTGTTTACCTGCCCTGTGTGTTTACCTGCCCTGTGTTTACCTGCCCTGTGTTTACCTGCCCTGTGTTTACATGCCCTGTGTGTTTACATGCCCTGTGTTTACCTGCCCTGTGTGTTTACCTGCCTTGTGTGTTTACATGCCCTGTGTGTTTACATGCCCTGTGTGTTTACCTGCCCTGTGTTTACCTGCCCTGTGTTTACCTGCTCTGCGTGTTTACCTGCTCTGCGTGTTTACCTGCCCTGCGTGTTTACCTGCCCTGTGTTTACCTGCCCTGTGTGTTTACATGCCCTGTGTTTACCTGCCCTGTGTTTACCTGCTCTGTGTGTTTACCTGCTCTGTGTGTTTACCTGCCCTGTGTTTACCTGCCCTGTGTTTACCTGCCCTGTGTGTTTGCATGCCCTGTGTGTTTACCTGTCCTGTGTGTTTACCTGCCCTGTGTGTTTACCTGCCCTGTGTGTTTACCTGCCCTGTGTTTACCTGCCCTGCGTGTTTACCTGCCCTGCGTGTTTACCTGCCCTGCGTGTTTACCTGCCCTGCGTGTTTACCTGCCCTGTGTGTTTACCTGCCCTGTGTGTTTACTGTGTGCCCTGTGTGTTTACCTGCCCTGTGTGTTTACCTGCCCTGTGTGTTTACCTGCCCTGTGTTTACCTGCCATGTGTGTTTACCTGCCATGTGTGTTTACATGCCCTGTGTTTACATGCCCTGTGTTTACCTGCCCTGTGTGTTTACCTGCCCTGTGTTTACCTGCCCTGTGTTTACCTGCCCTGTGTGTTTACCTGCCCTGTGTGTTTACCTGCCCTGTGTTTACCTGCCCTGTGTTTACCTGCCCTGTGTGTTTACATGCCCTGTGTGTTTACCTGCCCTGTGTGTTTACCTGCCCTGTGTGTTTACCTGCCCTGTGTGTTTACCTGCCCTGTGTGTTTACCTGGCCTGTGTGTTTACCTGCCCTGTGTGTTTACCTGCCCTGTGTGTTTACCTGCCCTGTGTGTTTACCTGCCCTGTGTGTTTACCTGCCCTGCGTGTTTACCTGCCCTGCGTGTTTACCTGCCCTGCGTGTTTACCTGCCCTGTGTGTTTACCTGCCCTGTGTGTTTACCTGCCCTGTGTGTTTACCTGCCCTGTGTTTACCTGCCCTGTGTGTTTACCTGCCCTGTGTGTTTACCTGCCCTGTGTTTACCTGCCCTGTGTGTTTACATGCCCTGTGTGTTTACATGCCCTGTGTGTTTACATGCCCTGTGTGTTTACCTGCCCTGTGTGTTTACCTGCCCTGTGTGTTTACCTGCCCTGTGTGTTTACCTGTGTGTTTACCTGCCCTGTGTGTTTACATGCCCTGTGTGTTTACCTGCCCTGTGTGTTTACCTGCCCTGTGTGTTTACCTGCCCTGTGTGTTTACATGCCCTGTGTTTACCTGCCCTGTGTGTTTACCTGCCCTGTGTGTTTACCTGCCCTGTGTTTACCTGCCCTGTGTGTTTACCTGCCCTGTGTGTTTACCTGCCCTGTGTGTTTACCTGCCTGTGTGTTTACCTGCCCTGTGTGTTTACCTGCCCTGTGTGTTTACCTGCCCTGTGTGTTTACCTGCCCTGTGTGTTTACCTGCCCTGTGTGTTTACCTGCCCTGTGTGTTTACCTGTGTGTTTACCTGCATGTGTGTGTTTACCTGCCCTGTGTGTTTACCTGCCCTGTGTGTTTACCTGCCCTGTGTGTTTACCTGCCCTGTGTGTTTACATGCCCTGTGTGTTTACCTGCCCTGTGTGTTTACCTGCCCTGTGTTTACCTGCCCTGTGTTTACCTGCTGCCCTGTGTGTGTTTACCTGCCCTGTGTTTACCTGCCCTGTGTGTTTACCTGCCCTGTGCCTGCCCTGTGTGTTTACCTGCCCTGTGTTTACCTGCCCTGTGTGTTTACCTGCCCTGTGTGTTTACCTGCCCTGTGTGTTTACCTGCCCTGTGTGTTTACCTGCCCTGTGTTTACCTGCCCCGTGTGTTTACCTGCCCTGTGTGTTTACATGCCCTGTGTGTTTACCTGCCCTGTGTGTTTACCTGCCCTGTGTTTACCTGCCCTGTGTGTTTACCTGCCCTGTGTGTTTACCTGCCCTGTGTGTTTACCTGCCCTGTGTGTTTACCTGCCCTGTGTTTACCTGCCCTGTGTGTTTACCTGCCCTGTGTGTTTACCTGCCCTGTGTGTTTACCTGCCCTGTGTGTTTACCTGCCCTGTGTGTTTACCTGCCCTGTGTGTTTACATGCCCTGTGTGTTTACCTGCCCTGTGTTTACCTGCCCTGTGTGTTTACCTGCCCTGTGTTTACCTGCCTGTGTGTTTACCTGCCCTGTGTGTTTACCTGCCCTGTGTGTTTACCTGCCCTGTGTGTTTACCTGCCCTGTGTTTACCTGCCCTGTGTGTTTACCTGCCCTGTGTGTTTACCTGCCCTGTGTGTTTACCTGCCCTGTGTGTTTACCTGCCCTGTGTGTTTACCTGCCCTGTGTGTTTACCTGCCCTGTGTTTACCTGCCTGTGTGTTTACCTGCCCTGTGTGTTTACCTGCCCTGTGTGTTTA
Organism: Brachyistius frenatus; assembly: GCF_029030835.1. Taxonomy (NCBI): domain Eukaryota; kingdom Metazoa; phylum Chordata; class Actinopteri; family Embiotocidae; genus Brachyistius; species Brachyistius frenatus. The sequence continues at coordinate 1,185,852 of NW_027210720.1, forward strand.
CCTGCCCTGTGTTTACCTGCCCTGTGTGTTTACCTGCCCTGTGTGTTTACCTGCCCTGTGTGTTTACCTGCCCTGTGTGTTTACCTGCCCTGTGTGTTTACCTGCCCTGTGTGTTTACCTGCCCTGTGTGTTTACCTGCCCTGTGTTTACCTGCCCTGTGTTTACCTGCCCTGTGTGTTTACATGCCCTGTGTGTTTACCTGCCCTGTGTTTACCTGCCCTGTGTGTTTACCTGCCCTGTGTGTTTACCTGCCCTGTGTGTTTACCTGTGTTTACCTGCCCTGTGTGTTTACCTGCCCTGTGTGTTTACCTGCCCTGTGTGTTTACCTGCCCTGTGTGTTTACCTGCCCTGTGTGTTTACCTGCCCTGTGTGTTTACCTGCCATGTGTGTTTACCTGCCCCGTGTGTTTACCTGCCCTGTGTGTTTACCTGTGTGTTTACCTGCCCTGTGTTTACCTGCCCTGTGTGTTTACCTGCCCTGTGTGTTTACCTGCCCTGTGTGTTTACCTGCCCTGTGTGTTTACCTGGCCCCTGTGTGTTTACCTGCCCTGTGTGTTTACCTGCCCTGTGTGTTTACATGCCCTGTGTGTTTACCTGCCCTGTGTGTTTACCTGCCCTGTGTGTTTACCTGCCCTGTGTGTTTACATGCCCTGTGTGTTTACATGCCCTGTGTGTTTACCTGCCCTGTGTGTTTACCTGCCCTGTGTGTTTACCTGTGTGTTTACCTGCCTGTGTGTTTACCTGCCCTGTGTGTTTACCTGCCCTGTGTGTTTACCTGCCCTGTGTGTTTACCTGCCCTGTGTGTTTACCTGCCCTGTGTGTTTACCTGCCCTGTGTTTACCTGCCCTGTGTGTTTACCTGTGTGTTTACCTGCCCTGTGTGTTTACCTGCCCTGTGTGTTTACATGCCCTGTGTGTTTACCTGCCCTGTGTGTTTGTGTGCCCTGTGTGTTTACCTGCCCTGTGTGTTTACCTGTGTGTTTACCTGTGTGTTTACCTGCCCTGTGTGTTTACCTGCCCTGTGTGTTTACCTGCCCTGTGTGTTTACCTGCCCTGTGTTTACCTGCCCTGTGTGTTTACCTGCCCTGTGTGTTTACCTGCCCTGTGTTTACCTGCCCTGTGTGTTTACATGCCCTGTGTGTTTACCTGCCCTGTGTGTTTACCTGCCCTGTGTGTTTACATGCCCTGTGTTTACCTGCCCTGTGTGTTTACCTGCCCTGTGTGTTTACCTGCCCTGTGTGTTTACCTGCCCTGTGTGTTTACCTGCCCTGTGTTTACCTGCCCTGTGTTTACCTGCCCTGTGTGTTTACCTGCCCTGTGTGTTTACCTGCCCTGTGTTTACCTGCCCTGTGTGTTTACCTGCCCTGTGTGTTTACCTGCCCTGTGTGTTTACCTGCCCTGTGTGTTTACCTGCCCTGTGTGTTTACCTGCCCTGTGTTTACCTGCCCTGTGTGTTTACCTGCCTGTGTTTACCTGCCCTGTGTGTTTACCTGCCCTGTGTGTTTACCTGCCCTGTGTGTTTACCTGCCCTGTGTGTTTACCTGCCCTGTTTACCTGCCCTGTGTGTTTACCTGCCCTGTGTGTTTACCTGCCCTGTGTGTTTACATGCCCTGTGTGTTTACCTGCCCTGTGTGTTTACCTGCCCTGTGTGTTTACCTGCCCTGTGTGTTTACCTGCCCTGTGTTTACCTGCCCTGTGTGTTTACCTGCCCTGTGTGTTTACCTGCCCTGTGTGTTTACCTGCCCTGTGTGTTTACCTGCCCTGTGTGTTTACCTGCCCTGTGTGTTTACCTGCCCTGTGTGTTTACCTGCCCTGTGTGTTTACCTGCCCTGTGTTTACCTGCCCTGTGTGTTTACCCCTGTGTGTTTACCTGCCCTGTGTGTTTACCTGCCCTGTGTGTTTACCTGCCCTGTGTGTTTACCTGCCCTGTGTGTTTACATGCCCTGTGTTTACCTGCCCTGTGTGTTTACCTGCCCTGTGTGTTTACCTGTGTGTGTTTACCTGCCCTGTGTTTACCTGCCCTGTGTGTTTACCTGCCCTGTGTGTTTACCTGCCCTGTGTGTTTACCTGCCCTGTGTGTTTACCTGCCCTGTGTTTACCTGCCCTGTGTGTTTACCTGCCCTGTGTGTTTACCTGCCCTGTGTGTTTACCTGCCCTGTGTGTTTATCTGCCCTGTGTGTTTACATGCCCTGTGTGTTTTCATGCCCTGTGTGTTTACCTGCCCTGTGTTTACCTGCCCTGTGTGTTTACCTGCCCTGTGTGTTTACCTGCCCTGTGTTTACCTGCCCTGTGTGTTTACCTGCCCTGTGTGTTTACCTGCCCTGTGTTTACCTGCCCTGTGTGTTTACCTGCCCTGTGTGTTTACCTGCCCTGTGTGTTTACATGCCCTGTGTTTACCTGCCCTGTGTTTACCTGCCCTGTGTGTTTACCTGCCCTGTGTGTTTACCTGCCCTGTGTGTTTACCTGCCCTGTGTGTTTACATGCCCTGTGTTTACCTGCCCTGTGTGTTTACCTGCCCTGTGTGTGTTTACCTGCCCTGTGTGTTTACCTGTGTGTTTACCTGCCCCCTGCCCTGTGTGTTTACCTGCCCTGTGTGTTTACCTGCCCTGCCCTGTGTTTACCTGCCCTGTGTTTACCTGCCCTGCGTGTTTACCTGTGTGCCCTGTGTGTTTACATGCCCTGTGTGTTTACCTGCCCTGTGTGTTTACATGCCCTGTGTTTACCTGCCCTGTGTGTTTATGCCCTGTTTACCTGCCCTGTGTGTTTACCTGCCCTGTGTTTACCTGCCCTGTGTGTTTACCTGTGTGTGTTTACATGCCCTGTGTGTTTACCTGCCCTGAGTGTTTACCTGCCCTGTGTTTACCTGCCCTGTGTTTGTGTTTACGTGTTTACCTGCCCTGTGTGTTACCTGCCCTGTGTGTTTACATGCCCTGTGTTTACCTGCCCTGTGTTTACCCGCTCTTTGTGTTTACCTGCCCTGCGTGTTTACCTGCCCTGTGTTTACCTGCCCTGTGTGTTTACCTGTCCTGTGTGTTTACCTGCCCTGTGTGTTTACCTGCCCTGTGTTTACCTGCCCTGCGTGTTTACCTGCCCTGCGTGTTTACCTGCCCTGCGTGTTTACCTGCCCTGCGTGTTTACCTGCCCTGCGTGTTTACCTGCCCTGCGTGTTTACCTGCCCTGTGTGTTTACATGCCCTGTGTTTACCTGCCCTGTGTGTTTACCTGCCCTGTGTGTTTACCTGCCCTGTGTTTACCTGCCCTGTGTTTACATGCCATGTGTGTTTACCTGCCATGTGTGTTTACCTGCCCTGTGTTTACCTGCCCTGTGTGTTTACATGCCCTGTGTTTACCTGCCCTGTGTTTACCTGCCCTGCGTGTTTACCTGCCCTGCGTGTTTACCTGCCCTGTGTGTTTACCTGCCCTATGTGTTTACATGCCCTGTGTTTACCTGCCCTGTGTGTTTACCTGCCCTGTGTTTACCTGCCCTGTGTGTTTACATGCCCTATGTGTTTACATGCCCTGTGTTTACCTGCCCTGTGTTTACCTGCCCTGTGTGTTTACCTGCCCTGTGTGTTTACATGCCCTGTGTTTACCTGTCCTGTGTGTTTACATGCCCTGTGTTTACATGCCCTGTGTGTTTACCTGCCCTGTGTGTTTACATGCCCTGTGTTTACCTGCCCTGTGTTTACCTGCCCTGTGTGTTTACCTGTCCTGCGTGTTTACCTGCCCTGCGTGTTTACCTGCCCTGTGTTTACCTGCCCTGTGTGTTTACATGCCCTGTGTTTACATGCCCTGTTTTTACCTGCCCTGTGTGTTTACATGCCCTGTGTGTTTACATGCCCTGTGTTTACCTGCCCTGTGTGTTTAACTGCCCTGTGTTTACCTGCCCTGTGTGTTTACATGCCTTGTGTGTTTACATGCCCTGTGTGTTTACCTGCCCTGTGTTTACCTGCCCTGTGTTTACCCGCTCTTCGTGTTTACCTGCCCTGCGTGTTTACCTGCCCTGTGTTTACCTGCCCTGTGTGTTTACATGCCCTGTGTTTACCTGCCCTGTGTTTACCCGCTCTTCGTGTTTACCTGCCCTGCGTGTTTACCTGCCCTGTGTTTACCTGCCCTGTGTGTTTACATGCCCTGTGTTTACCTGCCCTGTGT
>NW_027210720.1:1195000-1210000 GCF_029030835.1 Brachyistius frenatus
CATCTCTGATGGAAACGTTCACGTTTTAAAGTGTCTGAAAACCAGGAAGCTGTGATCATCCTCCCTGTGGGACACCGGACCACAGAACCAGGGTTCTCTTCCCGCTACTTTAAAGTGGACCGGCCGGATCGGCGGGACAGTTTCGAACACAACGTCGACGAGGTGAGGAGAACCGGGGAGAGTCGGCGTCAGCTTCATGAAGGAACCACAAGTAGCAGATCAGGTCCTCAGACACAGCAGGGGTCAGGACGGGGTCATTTGTAGACCCCAGAGTGGCCGCAGGGGGCTCAGTACGGTACCGACCGGCCGTCTGAGACCGGGTCACGAGTGTTTTTTTCTTAGTTCACATCCTTTAATTTCTGACACCCAGCTGTGGGAGAGCCCCGCCCCCTCGCTCAGCTCACTGAGCCACAGCAGCAGAGCTCAAGCACAGGTGAGGTTTGATCAACCAGGTGTGAACAAGCACAGGTGAGGTTTGATCAACCAGGTGTGAACAAGCACAGGTGAGGTTTGATCAACCAGGTGTGAACAAGCACAGGACTCTGGAACTACTGAATCAAAGAAGCATCGCCAGTAAACTACAAAATAAAGCCTGCAGCTGTAACATCTGGGGAGGGGAGCCGCCCACATTTCATTTCACTGAAGTGTTTCCTGCTTCCACAGCTTGTTCATAAAAACAGCTTATTGGTGTGATTGTGGGAAAACTAGCGTCTTGGTAGATTTGTCTGTGTTGTGACAGAAGAAGTTCTGCGCTGTTTTTAGTTTGGAGCTCTCAGGTGTGATGAAGAGGAGGAGGAGGAAGGAGATGTAGAGGCGGCGTCATCGTGCCGAGGCTTTTATTCACAACAGAACAAATGAGCCTCATGACGTGTATCTGCAGCCTGTAGGTGGTGTTCATGTCCATGATGCATCCGTATTAAAGAATGGAAGAGGAATGTTATTTATTATTTTATTATCCTCCTCACAGAAAAAGATTGCTATATGAAATTTAAAAAATAACAGCTGACATCCTGATGCAGAAACATGAACGACCACTGAGGTCCAAGAGTCCATCTGCATTCGTTTTATATCAATACGTCACGATGTGAGTTTAAAACACTGAATGAAAAGTTAAATCAGTGGAAAAGGTTCCTGGATGTGCGTTCCCCTCCCCTGCAGGATGCTAAACCGGAGAACCCGGGTTCTCCCTGCAGGATGCTAAACCGGAGAACCCGGGTTCTCCCAGCAGGATGTTCCCGGAGCATCTCGGCATGTCAGCAGCGTTCCTCAGTCTTCATGGTCATTGTTCGGTGGCGCTGAAGTGAAAAACCCAACATGAAGTCGTCCTCAGCGGCTCCGTCGGCTCCGACTGCGTCTCCGGAGGATTCGAGGCAGCAGGTCAGATGAGGAAGCAGCTGCAGCGCTGCAACACGGCTGTGTATCAGCATTAGAGCCTGTTACCAGCTAATGTTAGCCTAGCCACCACAGCCAGTCTGACCAATCAATCACAGAACTTAGTCAAGAAGATTTATGAGTTATGAGTGAGGAACATTTAGGAGGTCAGACCGGAGGGTGGAGGTGACAGGAGGGTGGTCAGACCGGAGGGTGGAGGTCAGACAGGAGGGTGGTCAGACCGGAGGGTGGAGGTCAGACAGGAGGGTGGAGGTGACAGGAGGGTGGAGGTCAGAATGGAGGGTGGTCAGACCGGAGGGTGGAGGTCAGACCGGAGGGTGGAGGTGACAGGAGGGTGGTCAGACCGGAGGGTGGAGGTGACAGGAGGGTAGTCAGACCGGAGGGTGGAGGTCAGACAGGAGGGTGGAGGTGACAGGAGGGTGGAGGTCAGACAGGAGGGTGGAGGTCAGTCAGACCGGAGGGTGGAGGTGACATGAGGGTGGAGGTCAGAATGGAGGGTGGTCAGACCGGAGGGTGGAGGTCAGACAGGAGGGTGAAGGTCAGACCGGAGGGTGGAGGTCAGTCAGACCGGAGGTGACAGGAGGGTGGAGGTCAGAATGGAGGGGTCAGACAGGAGGGTGAAGGTCAGACCGGACGGTGGAGGTCAGTCAGACCGGAGGGTGGAGGTGACAGGAGGGTGGAGGTCAGAATGGAGGGTGGTCAGACCGGAGGGTGGAGGTCAGACAGGAGGGTGGAGGTCAGTCAGACCAGAGGGTGGAGGTGACAGGAGGGTGGAGGTCAGAATGGAGGGTGAAGGTCAGACCGGAGGGTGGAGGTCAGTCAGGAGGGTGGAGGTCAGACCGGAGGGTGGAGGTCAGTCAGAACAGAGGGTGCTCAGACCGGAGGGTGGAGGTCAGAACGGAGGGTGGTCAGACCGGAGGGTGGAGGTCAGACCGGAGGGTGGAGGTCAGTCAGACCGGAGGGTGGAGGTGACAGGAGGGTGGAGCAGGTCTCTCTCTACCTCATTAGATTAAAGGACATTGCAGCACACAGAACAGTTTGAATCCCTTTTTATTTTTTTTTTATTTTTTTTTTGGAAAACAAGAAAAACGGTGTCACAGTTTCTGTCCTTTGTTAAATCAAAGGCCTCCGATCACTTCCTGAAACCGACGTTGTGCAGACCTGAAGGTTTCCTGTTTGATCAGACATGGAGGAGGAGCTGTCCAATCATTTCACCTTAACTTCAGACATACCGCAGCACTTCCCAAACACCGACATCATGTCTGTAAACCGTAACGTTCACCGCCAACGACACGAACACATCAACAGGACAGAAGAGGTTGGTTTATAGAAACAGGATCTCTACGTCGTGTGGATCTACACCACTTCTCAACTTCTATGGATTGTGCACAACAGATAGCATCTTGGTATCAGGAAGGCGTCCCTAATATTTAGTACATTCACCATATTTTCATTAGATTCTCTACAAAGAGGAAAGAAAGTAACCTGAAAAGATAAATCAGAGAGAAGTGAAGTCCAACGCCAGCAGAGATGCTTCATTAGAAGACAGCAACTGAGATTTGGTTTCATGGGAGGAGGTTTAGAGTCACAGCTTCAGGTGGCGAAGAAGAGGAGGAGAAGAGGAGGAGAAGAGGAGGAGAAGGAGAGAAGAAGAGGTGAAGAGGAGGAGAGGAGAAGAAGAGGAGAAGGAGAGAAGAAGAGGTGAAGAAGAGGTCTGAAGTGGTTCATTCAGAGGAAGGTGGAGGAAGTTGGAAGAAGTTGGATGAAGGTGGAGGAAGTGGATGAAGACGGATTAAGGTGGATGAAGGTGGATTAAGGTGGAGGAAGGTGGATGAAGGTGGAGGTAGCGAGGAGGCTACGTGGACTCTGAGCGAGCGGCTCACCTGAACACCAGCAGAGGAACCTGAGGAGACGTAACACTGGAGTGGTGGTGGTAACATGGAGGTACTGGAGGCAGTGAAGTGTAACAGGGCTGAAGGGCTCAGTTCACAGGAAGTGTCTTTGAGGAAAGATGGCCGACAGGCTGGGCTCACCTGGAACCAGGTGACGTGTCGCGGTAACGGGCTGCATGAAGGCGGCTCCATTAAGAAGGCGTTGAACGCTTTGATTATACTTATAAATCAGTCTGGGGGGGGCACATCCTCTTCTTCTACAGGACAGGAAGTCATCATTACTGTGACGGAGGGAAACAACATGAAGGTCAGCCGTGCTGCACACCGTCTGAACACATCACAGTTCAGAGGGTTCCTGAATGCAGCACGATCAATACCTCCGTCAGGAAGAGTTCAGACTTATTGATCCACATCAACATTAACGTGACCTCTGGTACCAGAACATCTGTGATGTCACCGCGGACCTGAAACTGGAGCAGAGAAACAGCAGATTGTACAGACGAGTGTTCCTGAGCTCAGGCGTTGATTTCCACGAGTTGTTTTTACAGCAGAGTCGTTTCAAATCCAAACAGGAAGCACCAAACCCCGACTGATCGTAAGACTAGGAACCACAACAGAACCTCAGAAGGTCCCAGCAGAACTCGGTGTTGACAGTCTGACTGTGGGGGACGAATTCACAGTGACACAAAGGAAACCCGCCGACCCTGCAGTCCAGTGTCCAAACTACCAGACTATTTAGTACACAAAAAAGATTTAGTACGTCCCAGTAGTAGTAGGAGGCCAAAAGTACCAGGATGTTCTACTACAGCTGCAGTCTGCAGGTCAGCATGCTACTCTGGCTGTTCTGACCCACAATCCTCTGCTGCTGACATCGACTGAGCCGCGGAGACAGCTGGTGGCGCTGAGGCTCCGCCCACAAAAGGAAGAGGAAGAAGAAGCATTAGAAGGAAGCGTACTCGTTCCAAACGGCATCCTTTTTCTTTTTACTTCAAATATCGCTACGGATCGCGATGGATATGACCAAGAAGGTCAAAGGTCAAGGCTCATTTTTATGATGCAGTAGTAGTTCCCAGTTGTACACTGGGAACTAAGAACTCAACTCAGAACATGTGGCCAGCTGATCACTTCATTGCCTCAGACTTTCTGAAGCATTTCAAGGGTCTCTGTTAACCGTTTACAGTTTCACCCCAAATCTGATGTTTCTTTGGGTCCTCGGCTGGCACTGCTTTAAAAACAGTCCTGATTCTGTGGTGGAAATTACCGCATGGGCTCAGGAACACTCGGCTGATTTTCTGTTTCCCAAACATTTGACCCAAAATATGCTGTTTCTCTGCTCCAGTTTCAGGTTTCCACGGTGACATCACAGATGTTCTCGTACCAGCGGTCACGTTTACGTGAGGAACTCAGTAACGATGTTGCTCAAGAGACGACTCTGAATACTTCCTCATGACGGCCGTTGCTTCCTGCTGCTCCGTGTTCATCACCGTGCTGTGTTCAGGAACACTCTGAACTCAACCCTCATACAATATTTTTCTACATTTCTAGCATATATTTGAACCTAAAGTTCAGGTATGTTCAGTTTGAATCACGACTACATCATGTCCACAGCCGGCTCAAAGTAATGAAAGGCTCAGTACCTTTGTTGAAACTACTGCATTTGCATCCTAAGAAGACGTCGCCTACCCTGAGAGTTTAAAAAGTCATGTTAGAAGGATTCGTTCTGCAGCCCACACTGATTCAAAGAGGAGCAAACATTTCATGACATGTCTGTCTACTATTGAAGCATCCAGATAATAAAACTTGTTCTCTTCAATAGTTTCTGAAGTTACTGGAAATATGAGAATCATGTTTGTGTCCATCTACATGAAGTCTTTAATCAACCTCAGAGTTCAGTCAGAAAAACATCATGTGGTACCTCTGAAGCAGCGTCGTCATCCTCTGGAGCTGGGATGATTCTTCCGGTCATGTGCCCGACACCCAGCACCTTGGGCCTCTTGTCTTCTTTAGGCGTTCCTTCCAGAACAACAACAATGTACTCTCTCTTGGGTTCAACCTTCTGGATGTCCACCAGGGTGGCAACGGCTTCTTCCACAACTGTGGTGGTGACTGGTTCTTCAGCTGAAGCTGTGGTAGCATCAGGTTCTACTGGTACCAAGGTTTCCTCAACCACCGGGGCCTCCTCCTCAACAGCTGGTGCAGGGGCCTCCTCCTCAACAGCTAGTGGAGGAGGAGGCTCCTCAACAGCTGGTGCAGGGGCCTCCTCCTTAACAGCTGGTGCAGGGGCCTCCTCCTCAACAGCTGGTGCAGGGGCCTCCTCCTCAACAGCTGGTGCAGGGGCCTCCTCCTCAACAGCTGGTGCAGGAGCCTCCTCCTCAACAGCTGGTGCAGGAGCTGGTGTAGTTTCTTCACCAGGCTTTGCCTCCGTGGGAGCCGCCGGCTCCTCGTGTTTGACGACGTCAACTTCAGCTGTCTTCGGTGCTGTCTTCGGTCCCTCTAGAGTAGAGGCAGCAGCCAGCACTGCAACACAAAATCCAGCCATCCAAATGTCACTGAAGCTCATGGTACATGTTCCCACATTTAGCTGACAGGTCGGAGTGTTAGACAGGGAAGTTGGTGAAACTCCAGATGTGAAAGAGGAGTTAACGTTAATCTATGTGGTGGATTGTGAGTACTTCCATGTAAATACAGGATAAATGACCAAAGACGTTCTCCAGACAAAAGGACAAGAGGACACCTGTTGTATGAATCAATGTAAGGACCATCTAGAGCTGGTAAAGAAGATTTCTCATTTGATAAGATGTTCCTACTAAAGATGGCCAACCCAGAAACTGAATTTACCGAGTAGGAGAACGATCAGACGACTGGTGGAAAAAATGTGCAACTGCCCATATAGACCTATAAAAACCTAAAAATAGGTGATTTTAGAATCATACATAGTGATATCAGGCTCCGTGGGCAAAAAGACAGGAAACAGAAAGTGGTGAGAAGGAGAGCGGAAGTTGACAGAAGACTGAGATACATCTGACATGAGATGGCAGAACGAATACTGTGTGTTCTGGGTAGAGGATGAAATATGATGACGTAACGGGAGCTATAATTTAAACTGGCTACGTATGACATCATCAAACGCCCCGGCAGAAATTACAGGAAGATCAACCGAGATAAATTAAAGACGGCAGTAAACCTTTCCAGTGTGACAAAAGCTTTATTGTACGTCTCGACAAATTAAATAGTAAATTGTTCACAGTGCTCATTAGCCAGTTATAAGCAAAGTAGGGAAGGGAAAGGGGGCGGGGGGGGTAACTGTCCATTATCCTGCTCAATCTGAGCTTGGTTCTCACAGTGATCACATTTATTTCACCCATAACTGAAAATGAGCGTCACATAAAGAGCTCACTGCCACTTTGGAAAAGTACCAGCATCATCTCAGGAGGAACCGCAGCGCTGCTCAACTCACTCCAATAAATACAAGAACAAGTGTACATGTTAGGACAACAGAAGAGGACGCTGGACCTGAGGAAACCAGGACCCCGGGGAGAACCAGGACCCCGAGGAGAACCAGGACCCCGAGGAGAACCAGGACCCAGAGGAGAACCAGGACCCAGAGGAGAACCAGGACCCAGAGGAGAACCAGGACCCAGAGGAGTAGCAGCTAGCCTCGAGTGGTTGTACAGACTGAACGTGGCTGGTTTACTGTTCCCAGAGCTGTGAGGAAGGAAAGACCTGCTGCCAGAGTGGTGGAGAGTGGAGGTGGTGTGTGTGTGTGTGTGTGTGTGCGCGTGTGTGTGCGTTTCTGCGTGTGTGTGTGCGTGTGTGTGCGTTTCTGTGTGTGTGTGTGCGCGAATGTTTCTGTGTGTGTTTCTGTGTTTGTGTGTGTGTGTGTGTGTGTGCGTGCGCGAGTGTGTTTCTGTGTGTGTTTCTGTGTTTGTGTGTGCGTGTGTTTCTGCGTGCGTGTGCGTTTCTGTGTGTGCGTGTGTGTGTGTGTGTGTGCGCGAATGTTTCTGTGTGTGTTTCTGTGTTTGTGTGTGAGTGTGTGCGTGTATGTGCGTGTGTGTGTGTGTGTGTGTGTGTCTCCCTGGAGTGAGTGTGTGGAGCCTCAGGCCTCAGAAGCAGCTACCTCCTCCTCAGATGAAGAACTCGTACCATTGCTTTCGGGCTCCTCGGCAGCCTCCTCCACAGCTTCAGCCACACGGACCACTTCCTCTGCAACCATCTCCACTTCCTGCGAGGCCTCTGCGACCGCCTCGGCGACCACTTCCACTACGATCTCCGCCTCTCCGAGCTCCGCCTCTCCGCCGGCCTCCTCAGCCTCCTCAGCTGCTGCCCCCTCCTCCTCCTCCTCCTCTCCACCTGAAACACAAGAGGAAAGATGAATATTAGCAGAAGAGCTCAGATGGAGGTTTGAGTGTTTGTATTCTACAGACACGTGCAGGTTGAAAGGCTCCATGAGACATCTAACAATCTAATATTCAAAAAGCAGCAACTAAGAAGATGATGATGAAATCATCGGAAGCTGCATTTCCATCCAACGTCCTTCAAACAACGAAGCAAAGACAAACTCTGGGAACCCATTGTGAATCTGATGTCAGCAACACGTCTCTATAAAGTTGTTCCAGGATCATGTTCACCACTGAGCTGCATCAACTCTTCTTTTAACAACACTCTGGAAACGTTGGGGAACTGAGGAGACCAGTTTCTGGAGTTTTGAAAGTGAAATGTGGTCCCATTCTTGCCTGATAGAGGATTTCAGCTGCTCAACAGTTCAGGGTCTCCTTTGTTGTATTGTTCATGTCCTGATGCTCCAGATGTTTTCAATGATTGACAGGTCTGGACTGCAAAAATCTCAGATTGTGATCCATCAGACCTCAGGACAGTTGTCCACTTCACCTCCGTCCATCTTCAATGATCTCGGTCCAGAGAAGGCGGCGGTGTTTCTGGATCATGTTTCTATCTGGTTTCTTCTTTGGAGAGTTTTAATTTTAATCACAGACGTGACAGGATCAAGAGGTGATAGAGATGTGTTGCTGCCATCAAATTCAAAAAGAGCAGTTAACTTTATAAAATAATAAAATCTCTGTTTCAACATTTCATATGCTGTCTTTGGTCTATTTTCTAGTAAATATGAGTTTAGATGAGTTATAAACCATTGTGGTTTGTTTTTATTTGCAGACAGATTTAAAGACGGGTACATCTGTCGGGGATTTGTTGAACTTCGTGTCCATAACTATCTGGACTTGATGAATGATGACTCGGGGGTTGATAGTCATACGACGTTATTTCTAACAGTCTCACTCAGAAGGACGATGGATGGAAACTAAGAGCTGATGTTTGTTGCGGTGGTCCTGCTGGACACCTGAAGAACTCCGAGGACACATTCACCAAACAAACAGCATGCAAACTCAAAGACGGGGAGGACGAGTGAGACGGGGGGGACGGATCTGGGTTCTTACCATCCAATTAACAAGTTATGAGTTATCTGGAAGTCTGAGAGGGAGACGGACTCTGACAGTAGGTGGTGCATCTTTAATCTTTAACCGAGTAACTCCACATTTCACCAACAACAACAACAACAACAACAAGGACACAGCAGTGCAGGCTGACGGTGTCCATCGAGCTGACTGTTAAAGTCAAACAACCGGCTCCAGTTTAGCGGTGAGATCCGGACGGTCCTGTGAAGTCCACTCATCCTCTTCATGGAGTTACATGTTAACATTTATCAGTATCCTTCAGAGGAGTGTCCGCAGGTTTGAGGAGAGGAGGAGAGGAGGAGGGGGAGAGGTGGTGAAGGAGGAGAAGGAGGTGGAGAAGGAGGAGGAGTGCGTTTCCTGTTCACCTCCAAAGAGTCCCGTTCTAGGACGAATATCCATGTGGCCACAGAGGACCTTATGTTTAGCATTACACTGAAAGAGTAAAGACACAGACAGTTAGAGAGGAAGAACACACGGTGGGTTCAAAGAGCTGCAGACACATCACACAGCAACGGCACCGTTAGCACAGAGGCTAGCTGGCCGTTAGCATGGGGGGGGGGGCAGAGTGACATCACAGGAGGGGGTGGCTGATGTGGTCCAATCAGGACAGGGGAGACGGATTTCTGCTCATCAACCCTCTGAACTCTGAACGAGCTGCCGGCCGGTTTGAAAATGTAACAACTGAAATCAATGTTGTCATTTTAGTTGAACTGATCATGTGAACTGTGAGCAGAGATATTTGATGGAAATCCTGTTATTGTACAACAAAAATAACGATCATTTTTAAATTATATCAACTGATATTTAATTAAAAATAGACCAAAGACAACATATCAAATGTTGAATCAAAGATATTTTATTGTTTCATGAAAAATATTTGCTTATTTTGAATTTGATGGCAGCAACACGTTTCTAAAAAGTAGTGACAATGTTTTAAATGTCAATAAAACATGATCTCGGGCCAGATTATTCTTAGATTGTTGAACTAGTCTTTCAGAGTGGTGAACCTCTCCCCATCTTCACTGGAGAGAGACTCTGCCTCTCTGAAATCATCTTTTATACCCAATCATGTTCCTGATCTGTTGCCATGGTAACATGATTAGTTGTTAGATGCTCCACCAGGTGGTTTGTTTTTATTTTTTTTTTTATTCTTTTCACAACTTTTCCATCTTTTGTTGATCTAGTCACAACATTATCGAGACGTGTTGCTGCCATCAAGTTCAAAATGAGCAGATATTTGTATAAAACAATCACATTTCTCAGTTTTGAGTTGTTTGAACTTTTTTTTATAAAAAATAGGATTTCATTTTATTTTTATTTCACTACTTTTTTGGATCCAGATGGTGTGAAAGTCTGGAAGTCACTCTGCACACAGACATGTTGGGCTTCTCCCTACTTGCAGCCCCGATGCTGCCGTTTCCATGGAGACCCGCTGCTGCAGGGATCATGGAGCTAACAGGGAGGAAGAGTTGGACCCGGACTGCTCGGTTCAGAGGGTCGATGAGCATCAGAGGACCGTCGGTCACTTGGACGGTCTGATGGAGGACAGACCGATCACAGCTGCATGCTGGGACATTAACCTCAGCAGCGAGCAGCAGCCGAGGCTTCATCTTATCCTCCCCCTCCTCAGCTCTTCATCAAACCCCCATCCTCACACCTGGATGTAAGCCAGTGTGAGGCTGACAGTGTGCGTTGCTTAATTCCTTCCCCTTCTGTCCTCGTTTCCTTTTTAGTTTTAACCTGTACTGCCAGAGTGATAAAACCCGAGAGCTCCGGGTCGTTAACACCTGGAGCCCCGACTACCTGTACAGGTGTACTGAGACAGGCTGTCTTCACTTCCTTTGTCTGTTTGATGAGTTACGTTGCAGAAAGTCGACCCGAGTCACACCTGTTCTAAGAGTTCTCCTGGAGCTGATCGGCCCATCAGGACGTGTTTGAACCCAGTGTTGAAGAGTCTTCAGAGTTTAATGAGTGAAACATGTGACGGCACAACTCACCTTCCTCATCATCCTTACCTGCAAACACAGAGACCAGAGTCTCCATCACTGCACTCCGACTCAACATTACACTGGAGGCTGTTTTAACCTCATTATTGATACGACAGTGATGACGTCACTGAACTTCATACAAGTTACCATCTAAAATCAACATGTCATCTAAATGTGTTCATATTGTGGAGCAATTCAATTTCAGAATATAAAACCTTTTGTTAGTGCGAACTGTTTCCATGGCAACACATGGGGTATGACTATGAAAACAATCAGTTGCGTCAGTAGACTCTTTAGCTACTTGTTGGATGATTTCATGTTCAGCAGTAAGATTCATAGGTTAACCTGCTCGTGACAACTCAGAGATCTGATGTCAAGCAGGAAGTGACCATATTTGGACAAGCTGGGGGAGGAGCCAGCGGTGGATCTGACCAATCTGATTGGAAACCTGACGATACTACGTCCCGCCCACCGATAGCTGTAACCTGACTGCACCTCAGGCCTGTCAATCAAACAGACACGCCCCCAAAACCAGGTCTTCTTGAATCTTCTTTTCTAATGAATGAGGGATTATTTTCAGATGGACCTCCAGAAAACTAAGAAGAAGGAGTGACTTTAGCTAACAACACCGAGATAACTGATGGACACATTTTATTCACTTTGGATTTGATGAGAGAAGTTGAATGGGAGTCTATGGAGCCGGAGGCTTTTTGGAGCCGACCTCTAGTGGCACTCGCTGGTATTGCAGCTGAAGACACTTCTGGATCGGAACCATTTTACAGACCTAAAGCTACGAACTCTTTTAGAAACAGTCTGTGATTTATATCCAGTCTGTATTTTATATCCAGTCTGTAGTTTTATATTATATCCAGTCTGTAGTTTTATATTATATCCAGTTTGTAGTTTTATATCCAGTCTGTGTTTTCTATCCAGTCTGTTTTATATCCAGTCTGTGTTTTATATCCAGTCTGTGTTTTATATCCAGTCTGTAGTTTTATATCCAGTCTGTGTTTTATATCCAGTCTATGTTTTATATCCAGTCTGTTTTATATCCAGTCTATGTTTTATATCCAGTCTGTGTTTTATACCCAGTCTGTTTTTGTTTTATATCCAGTCTGTAGTTTTATATCCAGTCTGTGTTTTATATCCAGTCTATGTTTTATATCCAGTCTGTGTTTTATATCCAGTCTGTTTTATATCCAGTCTGTAGTTTTATATCCAGTCTGTAGTTTTATATCCAGTCTATGTTTTATATCCAGTCTATGTTTTATATCCAGTCTGTGTTTTATAGCCAGTCTGTTTTTGTTTTATATCCAGTCTGTTTGTTTTATATCCAGTCTGTGTTTTATATCCAGTCTGTGTTTTATATCCAGTCTGTAGTTTTATATCCAGTCTGTAGTTTTATATCCAGTCTATGTTTTATATCCAGTCTATGTTTTATATCCAGTCTGTGTTTTATATCCAGTCTGTTTTTGTTTTATATGCAGTCTGTTTGTTTTATATCCAGTCTGTGTTTTATATCCAGTCTGTAGTTTTATATCCAGTCTATGTTTTATATCCAGTCTGTTTTTGTTTTATATCCAGTCTGTAGTTTTATATCCAGTCTGTGTTTTATATCCAGTCTATGTTTTATATCCAGTCTGTGTTTTATATCCAGTCTGTTTTATATCCAGTCTGTAGTTTTATATCCAGTCTGTGTTTTATATCCAGTCTGTGTTTTATATCCAGTCTATGTTTTATATCCAGTCTGTGTTTTATATCCAGTTCCAGTCTGTGTTTTATATCCAGTCTGTGTTTTATATCCAGTCTGTAGTTTTATATCCAGTCTGTAGTTTTATATCCAGTCTATGTTTTATATACAGTCTGTGTTTTATATCCAGTCTATGTTTTATATCCAGTCTGTGTTTTATATCCAGTCTGTGTTTTATATCCAGTCTGTAGTTTTATATCCAGTCTATGTTTTATATCCAGTCTGTGTTTTATATCCAGTCTGTGTTTTATATCCAGTCTATGTTTTATATCCAGTCTGTGTTTTATATCCAGTCTATGTTTTATATCCAGTCTGTAGTTTTATATCCAGTCTGTGTTTTATATCCAGTCTGTTTTATATCCAGTCTATGTTTTATATCCAGTCTGTGTTTTATATCCAGTCTGTGTTTTATATCCAGTCTGTTTTTGTTTTATATCCAGTCTGTGTTTTATATCCAGTCTGTGTTTTATATCCAGTCTGTACTTTTATATCCAGTCTGTGTTTTATATCCAGTCTGTTTTATATCCAGTCTGTAGTTTTATATCCAGTCTATGTTTTATATCCAGTCTGTTTTTGTTTTATATCCAGTCTGTTTTATATCCAGTCTGTAGTTTTATATCCAGTCTGTGTTTTATATCCAGTCTGTGTTTTATATCCAGTCTATGTTTTATATCCAGTCTGTGTTTTATATCCAGTCTGTAGTTTTATATCCAGTCTGTGTTTTATATCCAGTCTGTGTTTTATATCCAGTCTGTGTTTTATATCCAGTCTATGTTTTATATCCAGTCTGTGTTTTATATCCAGTCTGTTTTACATCCAGTCTATGTTTTATATCCAGTCTATGTTTTATATCCAGTCTGTGTTTTATATCCAGTCTATGTTTTATATCCAGTCTGTGTTTTATATCCAGTCTGTAGTTTTATATCCAGTCTGTAGTTTTATATCCAGTCTATGTTTTATATACAGTCTGTGTTTTATATCCAGTCTATGTTTTATATCCAGTCTGTGTTTTATATCCAGTCTGTGTTTTATATCCAGTCTGTGTTTTATATCCAGTCTATGTTTTATATCCAGTCTGTGTTTTATATCCAGTCTGTAGTTTTATATCCAGTCTGTAGTTTTATATCCAGTCTATGTTTTATATAGTCTGTGTTTTATAGCCAGTCTATGTTTTATATCCAGTCTGTGTTTTATATCCAGTCTGTGTTTTATATCCAGTCTGTAGTTTTATATCCAGTCTATGTTTTATATCCAGTCTATGTTTTATATCCAGTCTATGTTTTATATCCAGTGTGTGGTTTTAATAAACTGTCTGTAAGACCTGATGATGAACCAGCATCCCTCTGAAGACCTATTAACTTCATCACGTCTCCTCATTAATGGTCCGTTTAAGTCCAACAGAACTAAAGACACGATAACCTGCATTGACTGACGGGTGAGGAGGACTTACTCTTGGGGGGCCAGGGTTTGGGGGTCCACTCCGTCTTGGGTCTGGCCTTGATCTCTGCGATGCGGTCGTCGAAGCGGGCGCTGTCCGAGGACAACGTGCTATAGGCCTGCAGAGAGAAGGACAGTCTGAGGCAGGCGGTCTGAGACAGACAGTCTGAGGGGGACGGTCTGTGTGGACTCACGTAGGACAGCGCTCCAACGAAGGCGCCGCCACACAGCACAGTGTACACGATGTTCTCTCCGGAGCCTCCTGGAATTGACGACATGGGCCGCCGCTGCACCGCTGGAAGAGGTCAAAGGTCACATGTTACAACCTTTTCAGACATGGGGACGGACGGACAGGATGCGTGTCCATGTGGACCGGGAGACGCCTCGAAATCTGATTGGATTTACAGAAGATTTAGAGGCCAAAAATACACCCGTCTGTTACTATGGAAACGTGTTGATCGCCCCGGGTTTATTCACACGGCAGCTCTGAAACGGACCCAGAACTCAACACCCGGCCGAAGAGATCCACGACTCGGTTCTGATCCCTTCATCAGCATCGCCACGGTTCTGTTGGACGGCTGACGGGTCTGACCTGGGCTCTCCCTCTCTGCTGACTCAGCACTTTGAAGGAGACAAACCCTGACTCAGCACTTCAGTCCCTCACAGAACCTGTATCAGAACCAGAGAAACAGGAAACCGGGAGCAGAGTCAACGCCTCAAGGACACTGTTAGAAACAGTCTGTCCCCGTCCACTGTTAGAAACAGTCTGTCCCCGTCCAGTTAGAAACAGTCTGTCCCCGTCCACTGTTAGAAACAGTCTGTCCCCGTCCAGTTAGAAACAGTCTGTCCCTGTCCAACCATCACCTGTTACACTGCTCATATTCTCAGGTTCTCATCCGACCCGGTCTCTGACCCGACGCCCTGCTGATGGATATTTATACCTGCTAATCGGATCACAGCTATAAGGTCGAGTGTGTGTGTGTGTGTATGTGCGTGTATGTGTGTATATGCGTGTGTGTGTGTATGTGTGTGTGTGTGTATATGTGTGTGTGTATGCGCGTGTGTGTATGTAT
>NW_027210720.1:1215000-1226487 GCF_029030835.1 Brachyistius frenatus
CATGTTTTTGGATGATGGGAGGAAGCCGGAGAACCCGGAGAGAACCCACGCAAGCACAGGGAGAACATGCAAACTCCGCACAGAAAGGCCCAGGACCGGATTCGAACCCAGAACCTTTTTGCTGTGAGGTGACGGTGCTAACCACTGCACCACCGTGCCACCCTCAAGATTAGGTGTTTTCAGACCTTTTTTTAGCTCCTCCCTCTGCCTGGGTAATCTCCCGTTACCATAGAAACTGTGGTGACGCAAACAGGAGCACAGACAACCTAACACAGTAAACAGGGAAACTACAGGTACCAACGAAGCCTTTTAAAACAGCAGAATAAAGTTTCACCTGTTGGACAAAATACTGAGAAATGTACTGACAACAGATGTGCAGGTTTATTAAGTCTGTTCACATCAGAGGAAATACAGCAGGACTTCGATTCAACCGAGACATTTTTTTAAAATCCGCTGCGTTGATGTGCTGCTGCAGCGCTGTGATGCTGTTTGAAGCACATTCTGGAATTTCCATAAAAAAGTGCAAATGTTTCACAGTAAAAGCCTTTTTATGGGGGGTTTCTTTCTTCTAAAAGACTGCAGGGCTTTTAGTTTGAAAAATACAGGAAGTGTAGAGTTTCTATTGACCTGTAATGTAAAACTGATAACACCAATGGCAGCGGATCATAACGAGGCTTCAGGTTGATCAGTTAATCCAAGAGATGTAATTATGAGAAGTGTAATCTGCTCCATTTGTTTTTATTGACCCTCTTGAATAAAACACTTTGGATCTTCAAACAGATAAAACATGTTCATGAATTTCAACCGGATCAAGTGAACTGAAAACGATTTCCTCAATGAGAGAAATAAGAGGCGGAGCTTCGCTCCAGCAGCAGTGATGTCATGTCACAGTGATGTCACAGGTCCTGTTGGTGGAAACAGTGAAAGACCTCAGAACCGGTTTAGTTCTGGAGGAAAGTTCCTCTAAACAAAGACCTCAGAACCGGTTTAGTTCTGGAGGAAAGTCCCTCTAAACAAAGACCTCAGAACCGGTTTAGTTCTGGAGGAAAGTTCCTCTAAACAAAGACCTCAGAACAGGTTTAGTTCTGGAGGAAAGTTCCTCTAAACAAAGACCTCAGAACCGGTTTAATTCTGGAGGAAAATTCCTCTAAACAAAGACCTCAGAACAGGTTTAGTTCTGGAGGAAAGTTCCTCTAAACAAAGACCTCAGAACAGGTTTAATTCTGGAGGAAAGTTCCTCTAAACAAAGACCTCAGAACAGGTTTAGTTCTGGAGGAAAGTTCCTCTAAACAAAGACCTCAGAACCGGTTTAGTTCTGGAGGAAAGTTCCTCTAAACAAAGACCTCAGAACAGGTTTAGTTCTGGAGGAAAGTTCCTCTAAACAAAGACCTCAGAACAGGTTTAATTCTGGAGGAAAGTTCCTCTAAACAAAGACCTCAGAACAGGTTTAGTTCTGGAGGAAAGTTCCTCTAAACAAAGACCTCAGAACAGGTTTAGTTCTGGAGGAAAGTTCCTCTAAACAAAGACCTCAGAACAGGTTTAGTTCTGGAGGAAAGTTCCTCTAAACAAAGACCTCAGAACAGGTTTAATTCTGGAGAAAAGTTCCTCTAAACAAAGACCTCAGAACAGGTTTAGTTCTGGAGGAAAGTTCCTCTAAACAAAGACCTCAGAACAGGTTTAATTCTGGAGGAAAGTTCCTCTAAACAAAGACCTCAGAACAGGTTTAATTCTGGAGGAAAGTTCCTCTAAACAAAGACCTCAGAACAGGTTTAGTTCTGGAGGAAAGTTCCTCTAAACAAAGACCTCAGAACAGGTTTAATTCTGGAGGAAAGTTCCTCTAAACAAAGACCTCAGAACAGGTTTAGTTCTGGAGGAAAGTTCCTCTAAACAAAGACCTCAGAACAGGTTTAATTCTGGAGGAAAGTTCCTCTAAACAAAGACCTCAGAACAGGTTTAGTTCTGGAGGAAAGTCCCTCTAAACAAAGAACTGTGATTGGCCCTGGTGTGTACTTTTCTTAGGCTCCTCCCCTCTTACTTCTCAAACCAAGTTAAACAGGTGTTAGTCATTTGGAGAAATTATGTTTTATTTTTTATTAAACATGCAGTTTTGGAACATTTGAACAAAGACCAGATCAGTTAGCAAACAGACTCAAACCTGAAGTGTAGAAATGGGAGGGTAACTATTTACCTGTCACACTTTCTCCAGTCACCTGACGACATACTTCACCAAATCCACCTGACGCTGCAGGTAAAAATAAACTGCAAGTTTCAAACAGCTTACATTGACAAAAAGAGAAGCTACATCATAACAGCAATGAGTTCTGGACATGTGGACCCGTCAGCGGGTCGGTGCCAACGCTGTCAGACGTTGTGAGGACAAATCAGGGAGGCTGTATTGACTCTGTTAAACTGCCTCCAGGACAAACTCAGAGCATAATGTCCTGTTTCTGTTCCTTCATGGATCACACTGGACTCACAAATATAAAACCTCGTTGTGTTTCACTCACCTCTGCTTTACGTTCTGCTCACTCCTCGCCTCACTGCTGCTCCTCTCGGCCGTGGCACTGATCGCCCTCCATACAGCTGGGTGGCTGCAGACCTCCTTCACTGCAGGGGAAGGTCAAAGAATGCATGTGGACAAAATGCTGCTCTTTAACAACATTGCATGAAGTTTAAAAATGGGATGTCATTCCTGAATGTAGCTGAGATCAGGAAAACATGATGTTCCTGCTGCAGAGCGACGAGCTGTTCGAGGAGACATGGAGGACTTTTATATATATATACGTATATATATGTATATATATATGTGTGTGTGTAAATACAGTGAACCCTCGTTTTTCGCGGGAGTTACGTTCCAAATAGAAACCGTGATAGGCGAAATCCGTGAAGTAGTAACCTTTATTTTTTTTTACAATTATTATACAATGAAATGCTCCATAATACATTGAAACCAAAGAACAAAACCTTTTTACAGGCCCAAGCATTTGTTTAACAAATAAAAGTACTGTATAAATGTTTTTTTTTACAAATAACTACTGTACTGTAAAATAATAATTTGAATCATCAATACGAACTGAAGGCTTCAAATTGCTGAGATCGGCACCGCCCCACTGCGACCCGAGTCATTGGATTAGAACGGGAGGAAATGAAAAATGATTATGAAAACAAATACAAAGTACAGTCGGACAAATAGTGACTCGTGTATTTCACTGCTCTTCTGACTGAGCCGCTGCATCCTGACTCCGCTCTGCAGCGGTTCTTTCTTCTAAAGCCGGCGGTGCAGGTGTGGTTTTTCAAGAGAAGAACATAGTTATCGGTAGTTGTTGTCGCTCTTTTTTCTTCTGGGCAAAAAGATTCTTATAAACCGACATGCCACCATCGATTATGTTTGAGAACTGTAATGAACGGCTCATCAAAGGGTCCCATTCTTGGCAAGTGCCTTTGTCGGTGCAGAACGTTTTGTCGACATTATGGGTTTTAGAGAAACTTGAAATTGCAAGAGAATTTGCAAACTTAAACTTGGCAAGCTGTTTTACATACGTGTACATATTAAACCGCAACGTTATTGACAAACAGGTAGAGAAGAAGCGGAGAGACTGTTTAGCCAATCAGAATGCAGAACACAATGCACGATGCAAATCCGTGAAGCAGCGAGACCGTGAAAGGTGAACCGCGTTATAGCGAGGGGTCACTGTATATATGTATACATATACACACACACACACACACATATATGTATATATGCACACACATATATATACATATATATACACATATACACACACACATGTATACGCACATGTATATATGTATATATATATACATGTATATATGTATATATATATATTTGGGCGGCACGGTGGTGCAGTGGTTAGCAGTCACCTCACAGCAAAAAGGTTCCGGGTTCGAATCCGGTCTGGGCCTTTCTGTGCGGAGTTTGCATGTTCCCCCTGTGATTGCGTGGGTTCTCTCCGGGTTCTCCGGCTTCCTCCCATCATGCAAAAACATGCACCTCAGGTCAGGTTACCTGGCGCCGCGCTAGTGGCAGCCTGCTGCAGCATCTCCCCCCTGAGAGCCCCCCTGCTGTAGGGAAGACATTTCCCCTCGGGGATTAATAAAGTGTATAAAAAATAAATATATATATACACACACACATATATACAGTGGGTACAAAAAGTATTCAGACCCCTTTAAATTTTTCACTCTTTGTTTCATTGCAGCCATTTGCTAAAATCAAAAAAGTTCATTTTATTTCTCATGAATGTACACTCAGCACCCCATCTTGACAGAAAAAAACAGAAATGTAGAAATTTGTGCAAATTTATTAAAAAAGAAAACTGAAATATCACATGGTCATAAGTATTCAGACCCTTTGCTCAGTATTGAGTAGAAGCACCCTTTTGAGCTCGTACAGCCATGAGTCTTCTTGGGAATGATGCAACAAGCTTTCCACACCTGGATTTGGGGATCCTCTGCCATTCTTCCTTGCAGATCCTCTCCAGTTCCATCAGGTTGGATGGTGAACGTTGGTGGACAGCCATTTTCAGGTCTCTCCAGAGATGCTCCATTGGGTTTAGGTCAGGGCTCTGGCTGGGCCGGTCAAGAATGGTCACAGAGTTGTTCCGAAGCCACTCCTTTGTTATTTTAGCTGTGTGCTTAGGGTCATTGTCTTGTTGGAAGGTGAACCTTCGGCCCAGTCTGAGGTCCAGAGCACTCTGGAAGAGGTTTTCTTCCAGGATATCTCTGTACTCGGCCGCATTCATCTTTCCTTCAATTGCAACCGGTCGTCCTGTCCCTGCAGCTGAAAAACACCCCCATAGCATGATGCTGCCACCACCATGTTTCACTGTTGGGATTGTATTGGGCAGGTGATGAGCAGTGCCTGGTTTTCTCCACACATACCGCTTAGAATTAACGCCAAAAAGTTCAATCTTGGTCTCATCAGACCAGAGAATCTTATTTCTCATAGTCTGGGAGTCCTTCATGTGTTTTTTGGCAAACTCTATGCGGGCTTTCATATGTCTTGCACTGAGGAGAGGCTTCCGTCGGGCCACTCTGCCATAAAGCCCCGACTGGTGGAGGGCTGCAGTGATAGTTGACTTTGTGGAACTTTCTCCCATCTCCCTACTGCATCTCTGGAGCTCAGCCACAGTGATCTTTGGGTTCTTCTTTACCTCTCTCACCAAGGCTCTTCTCCCACGATTGCTCAGTTTGGCTGGACGGCCAGGTCTAGGAAGAGTTCTGGTCGTCCCAAACTTCTTCCATTTAAGGATTATGGAGGTCACTGTGCTCTTAGGAACCTTGAGTGCTGCAGAGATTATTTTGTAACCTTGGCCAGATCTGTGCCTTGCCACAATTCTGTCTCTGAGCTCCTTGGACAGTTCCTTCGACCTCATGATTCTCATTTGCTCTGACATGCACTGTGAGCTGTAAGGTCTTATATAGACAGGTGTGTGCCTTTCCTAATCAAGTCCAATCAGTTTAATTAAACACAGCTGGACTCCAATGAAGGAGTAGAACCATCTCAAGGAGGATCAGAAGAAATGGACAGCATGTGAGTTAAATATGAGTGTCACAGCAAAGGGTCTGAATACTTATGACCATGTGATATTTCAGGTTTTCTTTTTTCATAAATTTGCACAAATTTCTACATTTCTGTTTTTTTCTGTCAAGATGGGGTGCTGAGTGTACATTAATGAGAAATAAAATGAACTTTTTTGATTTTAGCAAATGGCTGCAATGAAACAAAGAGTGAAAAATTTAAAGGGGTCTGAATACTTTCTGTACCCACTGTATATATATACACACACATATATATATACACTGCTCCAAAAAATAAAGGGACCACTTAAACAACTCAATGTAACTCCAATCAATCCCACTTGTGTGAAATCAAGCTGTCCAGTTCGGATCAACACTGATTGAGGATCAGTTTCACCTGCTGTTGTACAAATGGAACAAACAGGTGGAAATGAGGCAATTATCAAGACAACCCTATAAAGGAACGGTTCTGCAGGTGGTGACCACAGACCGGTTCTCTGTCCTCGTCCTTTCTGGATGATCGTTGGTACCTTTTGCATTTTGCCAGTGTCCTCACCACTAGAGGGAGCATGAGGTGTCTCCAACCCACAGAAGTTGTTCAGGTAGTGCAGCTCATCCAGGATGGCACATCAATGCACGCTGTGGCAAGAAGGTTTGCTGTGTCTGTCAGCACAGTGTCAAGAGCACGGAGGACATACCGGGAGACGGGCCGGTCCACCAGGAGACGTGGAGGGGGCCGTTGGAGGACAACAACCCGGCAGCAGGACCGCTATCTGCTCCTTTGTGCAAGGAGGAGCAGGAGGAGCGCTGCCAGAGCCCTACAAAATGACCTCCAGCAGGCCACTAATGTGCATGTTTCTGCTCAAACTGTCAGAAACAGACTCCATGAGGGCGGTACGAGGGCCCGACGTCCACAAGTGGGGTCTGTGCTTACAGCCCGACACCGTGCGGGGAGACCGGACTTTACCGGAGAACACCGAGATCGGCAGCTTCTCCGTCGGCGCCCTGCGGTCTTCACGGACGAGAGCAGGTTCCCACTGAGCACATGTGACAGACGTGACGGAGTCTGGAGACGCCGTGGAGAACGTTCTGCTGCCTGCAACATCCTCCAGCGGGACCGGTTCGGCGGCGGGTCAGCGACGGTCTGGGGAGGCGTTTCTTCGGAGGGCAGCGCAGCCCTCCGTGTGCTAGCCAGAGGTACCCTGACTGCCATTAGGTCCCGGGATGAGATCCTCAGACCCGTTGAAGACCATCTGCTGGTGCAGCGGGTCCTGGGTTCTTCTGATGCGGGACAATGCTCGGCCTCATGTGGCTGGAGTGTGTCAGCGGTTCCTGAACGATGAAGGCATCGACGCTACGGACCGGCCCATCCGTCCCCCAGACCCGAATCCAGTCCGGCACATCCGGGACATCGCGTCTCGTTCCGTCCGCCGACGCCACGTCCACCGCAGACTGTCCGGGAGCGGACCGATGCTTTGATCCGGGTCTGGGAGGAGATCCCTCAGGAGAACATCCGTGGTCTCATCAGGAGCATGCCCAGGTGTTGTAGGGAGTGATACAGGCACGTGGAGGACACACACCACTGAGACTCATTTGGACTTGTCTTCAGGAATCTCCACAGAAGTTGGATCAGCCTGTGATCTGATTTCTCCACTTTTATTTGGAGTATGATTCTGAATCCAGACCTCCATGGGATAATGATTCTGATTTCCATTGATCATTCTGATGTTATTTTGTTCTCAACACATTCCACTATGTGATGAATAAACATTTGAACTAGAATATCTCATTCATTGAGATCGAGGAGGTGTTGTTCAAGTGTTCCCTTTATTTTTTGGAGCAGTGTAGACATAGAACTAGAAGTACAGGCTGAGGGTTAGCGTGATTCCGGTCAGGTCCACGTGGACATTGTGTGTGCAGAGCAGGTTCCATCCAGCAGCCAATCAGGACAGACCGATGATACCAGGTGGAAACCGGGTCACAGACTCAGATTAAGTTCATTAAGAGGCTTTTTTCCTGCTTCTGTGTTTAAACAAATGAATACGATGGTCTGACCTGAGATCTGTTCTTTCACAGATGAAGCAGCGGATCTGACATCCGGCAGTAAAAAGTCACATCTTTGACTGAACAACTTTTACATGATGTGTTTGATTAGAGAAAATAACGAGGTCAGTTTGAGGGAGATTCTGTTGCTTCAGACTTCAGTTTAAACACTTTCTCAGGTTTTGTCATGAATCAAATTACAGTTTTATTTCTTAAATGTCACACAGATTGACTGAAAGCCTTCAAACTGTTCTGTCACCGTGTTCATTAATAACTCCTATAATAAAATATATGATCCACCCATTAGTGATGAGGACTCAGCAGAGTTCACAGCAGAAACATTTATTTTACACAAAGGTGGAAACAAGCAGTCGGACCTCCTGCCTGGACCAGAGGAAACACAGCGCCAGGTTCTACAGAGACCCGCTCACTCCAGGCCATTCCTCACTTTGTACTCGTGCACATCAGCGCTGTGCTGCTTGAAGATCTGCAGAAGGACAAGACCACAAGTCACATAAATACATCCCATAATACTCTCACTGCCAGTGGACAGCAGGTGCTTTAACATGGCGACTGGACTACAAATCAAACTATTTACATGTTAAATCAAGAGCCTCACAGCTCACTGCTGCCCCCTGCTGGGTGAAACACACATGATGGAGCTCAAACTGCACCACAGAGCAGCTTTAATCTGCCACATCCAATACCAGTTATTTATCCCCGATCAATCAACATCTGCATGAGTTACAGCAGCTTGATACTGAGAATGAAAATAAGCAGCAGATTTATATTTATAAACACGATATCTATAAAACACATGATATCTATAAACACATATCTTTAAACATAATATATATAAACACATAATGTCTATAAACACAACGTCTATAAACACATAATATCTATACACACATAATATCTATAACACAATGTCTATAAACACATAATGTCTATAAACACAACGTCTATAAACACAATGTCTATAAACACATAATATCTATAACACAATGTCTATAAACACAATGTCTATAAACACATAATGTCTAAACAAATAATATCTACAACACAATGTCTATAAACACGTAATATCTATAACACAATATCTATAACAGTCTATAAACACATAATGTCTATAAACACATAATATCTATAAACACATAATGTCTATGAACACATAATGTCTATAAACACAATGTCTATAAACACATAATGTCTATAAACACAATGTCTATAAACACATAATGTCTATAAAACATAGTGTCTATAAAACATAATGTCAATAAACACAATGTCTGTAAACATAATGTCTATAAACACATAATGTCTATAAAACAATGTCTATAAACACATAATGTCTATAAACACATAATGTCTATAAAACATAATGTCTATAAACACATAATGTCTATGAACACATAATGTCTATAAAACATAATGTCTATAAAACGTAATGTCTATAAACACAATGTCTATAAAACATAATGTCTATATACACATAATATCTATAAACACATAATGTCTATAAAACATAATGTCTATAAACACATAATGTCTATAAAACAAAATGTCTATAAACACAATGTCTATAAAACATAATGTCTATAAACACAATGTCTATAAAACATAATGTCTATAAACACAATGTCTATAAACACATAATGTCTATAAAACAGAATGTCTATAAAACAGAATGTCTATAAACACATAATGTCTATAAACACAATGTCTGTGAAAACATAATGTCTATAAAACATAATGTCTATAAACACATAATGTCTATAAACACAATGTCTATAAACACATAATGTCTATAAAACATAATGTCTATAAACACAATGTCTATAAACATAATGTCTATAAACACAATGTCTATAAACACATAATGTCTATAAAACAAAATGTCTATAAACACATAATGTCTATAAACACATAATGTCTATAAAACATAATGTCTATAAAACATAATGTCTATAAACACATAATGTCTATAAACACATAATGTCTATAAACACATAATGTCTATAAACACATAATGTCTATAAACACATAATGTCTATAAACACATAATGTCTATAAACACATAATGTCTATAAACACATAATGTCTATAAACACATAATGTCTATAAAACATAATGTCTATAAACACATAATGTCTATAAACACATAATGTCTATAAACACATAATGTCTATAAACACAATGTCTATAAAACATAATGTCTATATAATCTCTATAAACACAATGTCTATAAAACACTATAAACAATGTCTATAACACATAATGTCTAATAAACACATAAAACACAATGTCTATAAAACAAAGTGTCTATAAACACATAATGTCTATAAAACATAATGTCTATATAATGTCTATAAACACATAATGTCTATCAAACATAATGTCTATAAACACATAATGTCTATAAACGCATAATGTCTATAAAAACAATGTCTAAAAAACACAATGTCTATATACACATGTCTATAAACAAATAATATCTATAAACACAATGTCTATAAACACACAATGTCTATAAACACATAATGTCTATAAACACAATGTCTATAAAACACAATGTCTATAAACACATAATGTCTATAAAACAACATAATGTCTATAAACACATAATGTCTATAAACACAATGTCTATAAACACATAATCTCTATAAAACATAATGTCTATAAACACATAATATCTATAAACACATGTCTATAAACACATAATGTCTATAAACACACAATGTCTATACAATGTCTATAAACGCATAATGTCTATAAACACAATGTCTATAAAACATAATGTCTATATACACATAATATCTATAAACACAATGTCTATAAAAATGTCTATAAAACATATGTCTATAAACACAATGTCTATAAACACATAATGTCTATAAACACATAATGTCTATAAAACATAATGTCTATAAAACATAATGTCTATAAACACAATGTCTATAAACACATAATGTCTATAAAACATAATGTCTATAAACACATAATGTCTATAAACACAATGTCTATAAAACATAATGTCTATAAACACATAATGTCTATAAAACAATGTCTATAAAACATAATGTCTATAAAACATAATGTCTATAAACACATAATGTCTATAAACACATAATGTCTATAAACACATAATGTCTATAAAACATAATGTCTATAAACACATAATGTCTATAAACACAATGTCTATAAACACATAATGTCTATAAACACATGTCTAATATCTATAAACACATAATGTCTATAAAACAATGTCTACAAAACATAATGTCTATAAACACATAATGTCTATAAAACAAAATGTCTATAAACACAATGTCTATAAAACATAATGTCTATAAACACATAATGTCTATAAACACATAATGTCTATAAACACAATGTCTATAAACACATAATGTCTATAAAACATAATGTCTATAAACACAATGTCTATAAACATACAATGTCTATAAACACAATGTCTATAAACACATAATGTCTATAAACACAATGTCTATAAACACATAATGTCTATAAACAAATAATATCTATAAACACAATGTCTATAAACACATAATGTCTATAAACACATAATGTCTATAAACACAATGTCTATAAACACATAATGTCTATAAACACATAATGTCTATAAAACACTATAAAACACAATGTCTATAAACACATAATGTCTATAAACACATAATGTCTATAAACACATAATGTCTATAAAACATAATGTCTATAAACACATAATGTCTATAAACACAATGTCTATAAATGCATAATGTCTATAAACACATAATGTCTATAAACACATAATGTCTATAAACACATAATGTCTATAAACACATAATGCAGCGTCTCTAATGAACCAGAATCACAACCTCTACAGTGTCTATAAAACAT